>NC_045453.1:31642150-31679848 GCF_002776525.5 Piliocolobus tephrosceles | reverse complement strand
AAAGGAAAGAAAGAAAGAAAGAAAGAAAGAAAGAAAGAAAGAAAGAAAGAAAGAAAAAGAAAGAAAGAAAGAAAGAAAGAAAGAAAGAAAGAAAGAAAGAAAGAAGAAAGAAAGAAAGAAAGAAAGAAAGAAAGAAAGAAAGAAAGAAAGAAATGGCTTAGATGGTAAATTTTATGTTCTGTGTATTTTATTGCAACATAGAATGAGAGAGAGGGAGAATAAAAATGAATATGAATCAGGAAAGCTTATGCTTTTTATGACCCAGCCCCAGGGGTCACAGCAGCAAATCACTATTCACTGTGGGTCAGAGAAGCCACAGGTATGCCCAGATTCAAGGGTATGGGGGTAGACTCTGCCTCTTGATGGGGAGAGGGAAGGTTCTGGAAGTGCACGTGGAACTGAACATGTTGCTAGGGGCATTCATGAGAAACACAGCCTTCCATTTTGACTTTCCTAATCTCCATTTCCTCAGTTCGTACAAATCTAATTTCTTCCCAGTCTAACTTTTGCTCTTTACCTGTCTAAATTCATAAATGATGCAGGCCGGGCGCGGTGGCTCACACCTGTAATCCCAGCACTTTGGGAGGCCAAGGTGGGGGCGGATCACCTGAGGTCAGGAGTTTGAGACCAGCTTGGCCAACATGGTAAAACCCTGTCTCTACTAAAAATACCAAAGTTAGCTGGGCGTGGTGGCATGTGCCTGTAATCCCAGCTACTCAGGAGGCCTAGGCAGGAGAATCACTTGAACCTGCAGTGAGCTGAGATCGTGCCACTGCACTCCAGCCTGGGTGACAGAGCAAGACTCCATCTCAAAAGAAAAAAAAAGCCGAATGCAGTGGCTCACACCTGTAATCCCAACACTTTGGGAGGCCAAGGTGGGTGGATCACCTGAGGTCAGGAGTTCGAGATCAGCCTGATCAACATGGAGAAAATCCATCTCTACTAAAAATACAAAATTAGCTGGGCATAGTGGCCCATGCCTGTAATGCCAGCTACTAGGGAAGGTGAGGCAGGAGAATCGCTTGAACCTGGGAGGCGGAGGTTGCAGTAAGCCAAGACTGTACAATTGCACTCCAGCCTGGGCAACGAGCAAAACTCCATTTCAAAAAAAAAAAAAAGACATAAATGATGTATATGTTGATAAATCACATATATTTGTGTTTGGTGCATGTTTTAATAAAGAAATGTTCAAGCCGGGTGCAGTGGCTCACGCCTGTAATCCCAGCACTCTGGGAGGCTGAGGTGAGCGAATCACTGGGTCAGGAGTTCCAGACCAACCTGGCCAACATGGTGAAACCCCATCTCTACTAAAAATACGAAAAGCCAGATGTGGTAGCAGGTGTCTGTAGTCCCAGCTACTTGGGAGGCTGAGGCAGGAGAACCGTTGAACCCATTAGGGGGAGATTACAGTGAGCCAAGATCGTGCTACTGCAGTCCAGCCTGGGTGATAAGAGCGAAACTCCATCTCAAAAAAAAAAAAAAGTTCAAATGTATTCAAAAGAAGACAGACTAATATAATGACCCTGAGTTGCCCAACTTCAACAATTATCAATATTTGCAAATCTTGTTTTATCTGTCCCCCTACTACCACTGGATAATTTTGCAGGAATTTCATCTTTTCTGGCTCCCAGAAGCACTAGACAGAGGTGACCACTCCATTCCTCTTGAAACACTGGCTTCCCCCTTGGCCATCTCCTAATCACCCTTCCCCTCTCAGACCTTTTCTTTCTTGGCTGGTTTCTGTTATTATCCTCTCGGAATCTCTAGGTGTAAGAAGACTGCACCACTTGGTGCTGCTGTTTTTCTCAGCCACCTGTCTTATGCTCTGGAGAACACTCTGGCACTCTTAGTGAAATTAAGTGTCTACTCTTCTACCCAGAAACCCCACTCCTGGGTATGTGTCCCAAAGCTGTGTCCTCTGGGTCTTGTAGGCGCCTCGTTCAGGCATGAGTCCACATAGCCTTGTTTGGGGTAGCAGGGAGTGGAAGGCAGCCTGGGGGTCCACAGTAGTCATCGGGACTGCTCTAGATATGCCAGCTTTCCTCTCCTATTGTCACATGCTAGAACGGAACTTCCCTACCATATGGGGTTAGGTGGAGCCAGGTGACTTACCTGGGCATGGAAATGTGTGCAGAAGTGATGTGTATCACTATCACATGAGTAAGGGAGTGCTTTGCTGTGCCTTTTTGTCTGGCATAGCAAGCGACAGTAATAGAGAGGGCACCTAGGTCCCTGGGTGATAACAAGAACAGAACCCTCCTGTCGGTCTACAGTGGTCATCAAGTCTGAATGAGAAGCGAGCATTTGTACCTAAACCATTACCGTCTCAGGAACATATGTTACAGCAGCATAACCTACTCTATCCTGACTGACACAGTGACACATGTAGACCTGGAAGCAATGACGGCACATACACAGCAATGTGTATAGATCTGAGAAACAGGGCCGGGTGAGGAAAACGCAGAATGAGATCTATAAGCATATTATTTATGCCAATTGAAAACAATGTGCCCCTTGGCTGGGAATGGTGGCTCATGCCTATAATCCCAGCACTTTGGGAGGTCAGGGCAGGCAGATCGCTTGAGTCAAGGAGTTCAAGACCAGTCTTGGTGACACGGCGAAACCTCGCCTCTACAAAAAATACAAAAACTAGCTCGGCATGGTGGTGGGTGCCTGTAGTCCTAATGGGGAGGATTGCTTGAGCCTGGGAGGTCCAGGCTGCAGTGAGCTGAGATCACGCCATTGCACTCCAGCCTAGGTGACAGAGTGAGACCCCGTCTCAAAAATAAATAAATAATAAAAACACTGTGCCCCAAACAATGTTCATGTTTTTCAATAACACAAAGAGAAGGAATACATCAGACATACTGGAATTGCTGCCTACAGAGAAAGAGAAGTGCAGCTAAGGGTAATAAGTAAATAAATAAAACAAGCACCTTGCACACACCAGTGAACGTCTGGCTACAAAATGAGGAAGATGACGATTCCCATCTTCGGAGGTCCAGTAAGGGGGAAAAGATCGCTGCTGTGTATCTCCTCCCTGGAGGCGTCCAGTAATACCAGTTAGGCCTTTAAAACATATTCACACAAAGATACTTCTCCCCCCAACACCACACGCACACTAACAGCCTTTTTATAGAAATGGAAGCATGCCAGTGAATACACTACTCAGCCCGTTGCCTGCTTCTCAGCCTATGATGGTGAGGTTGAAAGCTCTGAAGCTTGGAACAGGCTTTGTCACAGACTGAAAAAGAGATCTGGTCTGGGAGAATGAGGCCAAATGCAGATGTACACCCTTGCTCTTTACAGAGTATTAGGAACCTTTGAATTAATTTTGCCTTTTGTTTAAAGTATTTTATATTACGTTTCTGTTACATATAACAAATAAATCTCGACTAATACATCCGAATGCCCCTTTAATCATATATTCAATTTCCATAAACTTGGGTCTGTTTCTGGTCTTCTGTTTTGTTCCCAGGCTCTGCCTATTCCTGTACTAGAACCGCACTAGAATGTATTATATGTGTGATATCTGGTAGGGCAACTCCATGGGCAGCAACCTTCACTGTTGGAATTCCATTTGCTGTTCTCGCAGATAATTCATTCTTCCAGATGAACTATAAAATGAGTTTGCCACATTAAAAAGACCAGGGTACTCTGGGGTTGCATTAAATTTAGAGTTAACTTGGCCAGGCGCGGTGGCCCACGCCTGTAATCCCAGCACTTTGGGAGGCCAAGGTGGGTGGATCACGAGGTCAGGAGATGGAGACGATCCTGGATAACACAGTGAAACCCCGTCTCTACTAAAAATACAAAAAATTAGCAGGGCGTGGTGGCGGGCGCCTGTAGTCCCAGCTACTTGGGAGGCTGAGGAGGAGAATGGCGTGAACCTGGGAAGCGGAGCTTGCAGTGAGCTGAGATTGCACCACTGCACTCCAGCCTAGGCGACAGAGCGAAAAAAAAAATGAGAGTTAACTTAGAGCAGAGGTGTCCAATCTGTTGGCTTCCTTGGACCACACTGGAAGAAGAATTATCTTGGGCCACACGTAAAATATACTAGCAATAGTTGGTGCATTAAAAAAAAATCCAATGTTGTAAGACAGTTTATGAATTTGTGTTGGGTCACATTCAAAGCTGTCCTGGGCTGCAGGTACATGGCTAATTTTTGCATTTTTTGTAGAGACAGGGTTTTACCATGTTGGCCAGGCTGGTCTCGAACTCCTGGCCTCAAGCGATCCTTCTGCCTTAGCCTCCAAAAGTGCTGGGATTACAGGCGTGAGTCACCATGCCTCATTTAGGATTTAAAAATGACTGCCTTACGCACACGCATGCACACACACACACTTGCACACACCCCACACACACTGTTATACACACCCACACTCACACACATTAATACAGCGGTGGCCCTTGGCAGAGCCTGTCAAAGTAGAGAATGAGCAGGCAAGTGAAGCTCCCCTTCACCAGAGAAGGTCTTGGATGGTTCCCGAGGGTTAAAAGCTGGGCTTCTGGAACCAAAGCAGGGCTGGAACCCCAGCTCTGCCCCTGAGCTGCTCCCTGACTTCTGGCAAGGGACACCTCTCGGTGCCTCAGTTTCTGCCTTTATAAACAGTGAGATTTTAAAATATAATGTATTTAAAATATAATGTAATGTAGTCTAATATAATATAGTCTAATATAATATAAATTGTATATAGTTTAATATGTAATTCACCTTATACAGGTGTAATTATATGATATGAAATATACTGTGTAAATATAAATATGTAGTAATGTAAAAGTATAGTGTTATAATATATAATAAAATAAAATGTAATATAGCACAGTATAATATAATTATATAATTTAATGTATAATATATGAAGGTATGCATATATAATTATAAAATGATATAAAAGTTATACATTTAAATTGAAGTTATGTAGCCTTAGTCTCTATAATAAAATATAATATATTGTATATTATGATATAAATTTTATATAACTTAATATACAATATCATATCACTTTGTACATGTATAATTGTAATACATGAATATATAAATATAAATATGTAGTAATATAAAAATATAACAATATTAATAATCTATAAAATATAAACTATATAATTTAATATAAATTATATGCAATTTAATATGTAATATGTTACATAAGTATAATTACACTATAAAGTATAGAAATACATGTGTAGTAATATAGTATGTTAATTTATATTATGTAACAGAAACAGGATTTAAAGCCTCTTAATTGTTACGAGTATTAAAGTATTTCAACAGGATCTGGCACATAATAAACACTCAGTGCATATGAAAATCTTACTGTTACGGTTGTATGGCATAAGAATAGCAAGCACTTAAGTAGTACACGTGTGCATGGTAAGTACTCCATCAATGCTAGCTTTTATTATTATAGTTAGACAGTATACGAGTATTAAGAGACTTAGAATGGGGCCTTGGCACTCAGTTAGTGTTAAGCTTTTATTATGGCACACCACGTGAATTTTCTGGGGGGGTTTTCTAAGCTGTACAATCATATAATCCACACGTAATCACAATATTACCTTTTCCTTTCTCATATTTGTGACTTCAATATTTTTGGTCTAATTGTACTAACCATCACTTCCAGAACAAAATTAGTAGTGGTGAGAATAGGTACTGTTTTGTTGTTCCTGACTTCAAGAATATTAAGAATATTGCTGGCTGTTGGATTCATACATGCACAGGCACACACATGAAATGACATCAAAGAAGCATTCTTTTATTACTGTTTTGCCAAGGGCTTTTGTTTAAAAAGCAAAGCAAAACAAAACAAAACAGAAAGGGACTCAACGGTCTTAGATGTCTTTCAACCCTATCAAGCTGCCAAAGGCATCTTCTCTTTTGACCCATTAACGTGGACGGTATGTTGGCAAATTTCGTGATACTCATCCATTGCATTCTTTGGTAAGCCCTTTCACTCTAGTCTGAATTTTGTTTGCTATGATTTAGAGTTTACTTTGCAAAAAGTGTGTCAAGCATGGGAGAAGGAGACCCAAAGCATCAATATCATTATAGGAAAATTCAAATGAACAAGAAGCAAAGCTCAGTATGGCAGCATTCTTCTGAATGTTACCGTTGTTGAACTAGCGCTAACAAATGCAATGCTGCAGTGACATGCAAAAGAAAATTCATTGGCATGCCGGGCGCGGTGGCTCAAGCCTGTAATCCCAGCACTTTGGGAGGCCGAGACGGGCGGATCACGAGGTCAGGAAATCGAGACCATCCTGGCTAACACGGTGAAACCCTGTCTCAACTAAAAACTACAAAAATCTAGCCGGGCGTGGTGGCGGGCGCCTGTAGTCCCAGCTACCCGGGAGGCTGAGGCAGGAGAATGGCGTAAACCCGGGAGGCGGAGCTTGCAGTGAGCTGAGATCCTGCCACTGCACTCCAGCCTGGGCGACAGAGCGAGACTCCGTCTCAAAAAAAAAAAAAAAAGAAAATTCATTGGCATTATTTCAAGAGCAGCGACAGAAATTAATCCTCAAGACTCCAGTGAATTTAAACACTCACAGTGAAGATTTGGGTTTCAGAAGACGTACTGAGTTATTCATGACAAAGCCCTCACTGTGGTCAGATGTGTAGATGAGTTAATTGTATGCCTTTTTATAATTGAAAAAAAGTGACTTTTTTTTTTTTTTTTTTTTTTGAGATGGAGTCTTGCTCTGTCACCCAGACTGGAGTGCAATGGTGCCATCTTGGCTCACTGCAACCTCTGCCTCCTGCATTCAAGTGATTCTCCTGTCTCAGCTTCCTGAGTAGCTGGCACTATGGAACTACAGGCATGCACCACCAAGTCTGGCTAATTTTTGTATTTTTAGTGAAGACGGGGTTTCACCGTGTTGACCAGGCTAGTGTCAAACTCCTGACCTCAAGTGATCCACCCTCTTCAGCCTCCCAAATGAAAAAAAGTGAAAACTTAAATGTTTATTTGAGGTATGCAGGTGAAAAACAATTCTTTTTTTTTTCCTGTTTTCATTTTCATTTATTTATTTATTTACTTACTTACTTATTTATTTTTGAGACAGAATTTTGTGGTGTGTGGCCCAGGCTGGAAGGCAGTGGCACAATCTGAGCTCACTGTAACCTCTGCCTCCCAGATTCAAGCGATTCTCCTGCCTCAGCCTTCCGAGTAACTGGGACTATGGAACTACAGGCATGTGCCACCATGCCTGGCTAATTTTTGTATTTTTAGTAGAGGCAGGGTTTCACCATGTTAGCCAGGCTGGTGTCGAACTCCTGGCCTCAAGTGATCTGCCCACCTCAGCCTTCCAAATGAAAATTTAAATGTTTATTTGAGGTATGCAGGTGAAAAACCTTTTTTCTTTCTTCTTTTAGACAGACAGAAAAAACTCAGCTTTTATTTTCAACCTACGTACTGCCTTTGTGGAATCAAGTTTCACTGAGACTTGAACATGACTTGAGTTAACTTATATTGTCACAGCTCTCAAAAGAATTCTTGGCCCACACCAAGGATTTCAATGGTTTCTCCACTACTGTTATTCTTCGTAAAAGTAAAAACCTTAAGGCAAATGATAAGCTACTATTACAATTTCAATTTATTGCTGAAACCGCTATAAGAATATTTTAAATTCTATGGGAAAGTAATAGAAATACTTGTAGTTGTGGATGAAGGCAATTATATAATTCCATATGAGGTAATTTCTCAGTTGTACAATGAGCTATAATTTTATGGGTAAAGGTTTAACACTTTGTTGTCATGTACTGTTGCTGTAAATTGAACCAGGTAAAGCATGTTTAATTCACAGCAACAGTACATGCAGGTAATCGATGTTTGCATTTCCAATTACTAATTAAGAAAAGTCGTCTTCTCTTTTGTGAAATTTAGCCATTTCTGCATTCAATTCTTGTTCCTAGAAACAAATAAGAATTATTCTAGCTATTCCGGTGATAATTCTCTTTTTTGAGAAGATGAGTCAACTTTAATATTTCCTTAAAATTTTGCGTATCAGCAGTCTGGTTTCTCCCTAACCTTTTACCATTTCTCATTAGCAACCTCTGTTTTTTTGATTGATAGCTTTTTAAGTCCAATCTAAGTGTGATCTGGTACAAAAAGTTTTTTGGTTTGGAATTAAGGATAACATTTTAGCACCAAATTAGCTGAATGAAACTAGATTAAAGAGCTCTCCCATACTTTAGGAGGCCAAGACATTTCAATCTCAAGAGCCATCAGAAAAAAAAAAAAAAAATTGTCATTCTGAACCCTGCTACTGAAGGCTATAATTGAGACAGAAAGATGAAACTGAGAGGGGGAAATATTGAATAACTACAGATTTACCCAATGCAATGTGATTTTTAGTGATCCTTCAGTTTCAAATTATAAAACCCTAAAGAGCACAGTTCAGAATGCCCTCCCTGGCCAGTTCCTACAATTTCCAAGAATCCTGTTTGCTAATGAGCTATAAAATACTAAAGCAAGTACCAATCAGGGGATAAATGATGAGAAAACCCAAAAGCATTCTTAACCTTTGCTCCAGAAGCTGTTTGGTAATCCCAACCCTGCACTCAGTTTTCCATTTCTCAACGTCTTTCTCCCCTCAAACTCAATTTGATGGGGACATTGTTTCCTTTGAGACAACCTGACCTTGGGGAACAGGGTCACAATATTTTTTCTTTATTTCTCTCCTTTTGGAAAAAGAGAAGAACCAATTCTTATCTCTTGTTCCTGGATCCTTATTTCTATTGGCTGATGGCAATTTTTCTCAAACTTGACCTTCATCTCTGAAGCAGTGAAGTGTGTATGCGAGGAGGACTGCAGGTAAACGGGGTTTCTAGACTTCCCTTCCTATTATTGCAAAAGCCGCCTTGACAAGGCCATCAATTTCCAGAGAAAAGTGATGGAAATGCCCTCCTATTTCCCCAGTTGGTTCATTTCACATCTCTTCAAGGACTGTTGGCTTTGTGCCAGGCACTGCTTTGGGCTCCACGAATACAGCAGCGCCTTTTATCCCAGATTCTGACATCTGAGCCCTACCCTCCTTCACTCTCCTCTGCATGCAACCCCAAATCCCACCTCCTTCCAGGAAACTGTGTGTCACCAATTTTGGAAACCGAAGATCCTTGGAGATGTAAGCCTCTCTAAGCGGGAAGACATGAAAGTCATTAATTACAAAAACACAGTTGTGTCTCTAAATGTGTGCTGGAAATATGTGGTGTGCCCCAGGGCTTTCCTTGCGGGGGCATCTGCCACCTCAAGCTCCTTTCTATAGCCTTCGCCCTCTTCCCACCCTTTGAGTCTCAGTTCAAAGATTACCCCCCAGAGATGTCTTCCCTAGCCACACCTTTTAAAATGATACCCCCCAAACCACCACATCACATGAGCTTGCTGTAGATAAACTTTGTGACTGTCTGAATTATCTTAATTATTTATTTGGTTACCTTTGTATTGTCTCTCTTCTCCCTCTAGCATGAGAATGGTTTTCTACCCCATTGGCTGCTGTCACCTGACCACCTAGTACAGGGCTTGGTGGATTGTTGAGTCTCTAATAAATACTGGTTGAAAAGTCTGTGCTATGACATAGGATGAAAACATTTGTTCTTAAAATACGAAAAAATTACTCCTAGTAAATTTATGCCAAGAAATTACCAGACCATCATGGTGATGAAAGACTAACCCAGAAATTGATATCGATAATCCCCCTGTCCTCTGCCTCACCAAGCCCCATATAGGTGAAACCCCACTTTGGAAATGTGATTTGCCTTACAGTACAGGGAGTGCCCCCATTTGAACAGAACCAGCCTGTCCTGGGCACCATCACCTTGTTCAGCCTTATCCCTAAGGAGGAACTCAACAAAGTTGTGGTTGGGAAAAAGATCTCCTAAACAACGTATTATCTATCATTCAGCAACACCACTGCATTTCTTTCCAATCTTACAATCTTGGGTGTTTTTTTTTAATCAAGCGTCTTGGGTTGGGGGTTTTCTCTTTGTCCTAATCCCTCCTCCTTCTGTCTCTGTACAGGGGAGCTGTTTTCTTGTTCCTTCTTTCTTGCCTGTTAAACTTTATGCTCCTTAAAACCAAAAAAAAAAGGTTCTTGGGTTGGAGTTTAAAGTTGCAGGAGCCTGGCTACCTGGGTTTTAATCTGGACTCTACTGCTTATTAGCTATGTGATCTTGAACCAAGGAGGTTGTTCAACTTTCTTTTTTTCTTTTTCTTTTCTTTTTTTTTTTTTTGAGACAGAGTCTCACTGTCACCCAGGCTGGAGTGCAGTGGTGTGATCTTGGCTCACTGCAACCTCTGCCTCCCGGTTGGAGCAATTCTTCTGCCTCAGCCTCCCTAGTAGCTGGGATTACAGGTGTGTGCCACCATGCCTGGCTAATTTTTGTATTTTTAGTAGAGACAGAGTTTCGCCATGTTGGCCAGGCTGGTCTTGTGCTGGGATTACAGGCATGAGTCACCACACCTGGCTGGTTGTTCAACTTTCTACTCCTTGGTTTCCTCATCTGTAAAGCAAGGATAAAAACATCTTGAGTTATTCCCTGTAAAGTGCTTACATTAGAGACAGGTAGGTAGTAGGCTCTCAACAACATAGTTGCTCTTACTATTATCATCATTTTTTTTGTTTAGACAGGGTCTCACTCTGTTGCCCAGGCTGGAGTACACTGGCTCCATCTTGGCTCACTGCAACCTCCACTTCCTGAATTCAGGTGATCCTCCTGCCTCAGCCTCCTAAGTATCTGGGACTACAGATGCATGCCACCATGCCCAGCTAATTTTTTATTTTTAGTTTTTGTAGAAAGATGGGGTTTTGCCATGTTATCCAGGCTGATGTCGAACTCCTGGCCTCAAGTGATCCACCTGCCTTGGCCTCCCAAAATGCTGGGATTACAGACATGAGCCACTGTGCCTGGCCTACTATCATCATTAACATTGGAAGTTTTAAAAACTTTCATCTGGAAATGTAAGATTTTTCCTTCTCTTTTTCTTTATTTTGCTTTGTTTTATTTTATTTTAGAGATAGGGTCTTGCTCTGTTGCCCAGGCTGGAGTATAGTGGTGCAATGGTAGCTCACTGCAGCCTTGAACTCCTGGCTTCAAGATATCCAACCACCTTTGCCTTCTAAGTACTGGGATGACAGGTATAAGCCACTGCGCCTGGCCCCTTGTTTGTAAGCTTTTGCTTAAAATAGCCAACACATAGAAAATTAGAGTAGTGCAATGGACCCCCACGTACTGATCACCCTGTTTTAACAAGCATCACCTGGTGGCCAGTCTTGTTTTACCTCCACCCTCCTATCAGTGATGTGCTGGAGTCGACTGGCACTGTCTGCTCAGAGCTGACTGTGCACATCTCTTCCCAACTCCATATCCAATGGCATACTGCTGGGAGTTTGAAATCAATCATAGTGGGGGATTTACACCATGGGAATTGGCAAACACTAACATCAAGTCTCCCCACGGTCCCCCATTTGCCACAGGAGAGCCTCTGGCAAAACAATTTCCAGCATGGCTCCAACTCCTGCCTTCACTCCACTGCATGATTTTGGAACATCATATTATTTTGTTTCAGTGGGTATGTCTGAAAGATAAGAACTCTTTTTTTTTTTTTTTTTTTTTTTGAGACTGAGTCTCGCTCTGTCGCCCAGGCTGGAGTGCAGTGGCCAGATCTCAGCTCACTGCAAGCTCCGCCTCCCGGGTTTACGCCATTCTCCTGCCTCAGCCTCCCGAGTAGCTGGGACTACAGGCACCCGCCACCTCGCCCGGCTAGTTTTTTGTATTTTTTTAGCAGAGACGGGGTTTCACCGTGTTAGCCAGGATGGTCTCGATCTCCTGACCTCGTGATCCGCCCGCCTCGGCCTCCCAAAGTGCTGGGATTACAGGCTTGAGCCACCGCGCCCGGCCAAGAACTCTTGAAAATCATGATACTCCTAACACACGTGAAGAAGTTAACACTAGTTTTCTTAGTATTGTCAAATATCCAGCCATTGTTTAAATTTATCTGATGATTTCATACTTTTTAAAAAATAGTTGGTTTGTTCAAATCGGAAAGTTTATAATATGGGGATGCAATCAGCAAAATCTGGAATATGGAAAACTCTAGAGGACAAACAATTCAGTTTCTACAACAATGGAATCGTATAAGGGGCAAGAAAAAGAGAAGAGAAGAGGTAACCCACAGATTACACGGGATTTAGGAGATGAATCAACCAAATGTAACATGGGGACCCTACGCAAGTAGTGGTCTCTTGTATTTTCTTCTTCTTCTTTTCTTTTTTTTTTTTTTTTGTGAGATGGAGTGTCGCTCTGTCACCCAGGCTGGATGGAGTGCAGTGGCATGATCTTGGCTCACTGCAACCTCTGCCCCTTGGGTTCAAGGGATTCTCCTACCTCAGGCTCCTGAGTAGCTGGGATTACAGGCACATGCCACCACACCCGGCTAATTTTTGTATTTTTAGTAGAGACGGGCTTTTACCATGTTGGCCAGACTGGTCTCGAACTCCTGACTCATGATCCACCCACCTCGGCCTCCCAAAGTGCTGGGATTACAGGCGTGAGTCACTGCACCCAGCCTGTATTTTCTCCTTAAAGCTTTATTGTTTTACCTTTCACATGCTATTGATTAAAAAAATTTTTTTTTCTTTTTAAGAGACAGGGTCTTGCCATGTTGCCCAGACTGGTCTCTAATTCCTTGACTCAGGCAATCCTCCCACCTTAGCCTCCCAAAGTGCTGGGATTATAGTCATAAGCCCCTGTGGCCAGCCTGCTATTGATTTTTTAAAATATTATTATTTTAGGGATGGGGTCTTGTTGTTGTTGCATAGGCTGGAGTACAGTGGCACAATCATACCTCACTGCAGCTTCAAACTTCTAGGCTCAAGTGATCCTCCTGCCTCAGCCTCCCAAGTAGCTAGGACTGTAGGCATGTACACCATGCCTAGGCTGGTATTGATTTTTACAAGTTAATCTCATAAATCTGTGCTTTGTACTTTACTAAATCCTCTCACTTTTTAGTAATTATTTCTCTGTGGATTTTTGGAGGGGAGTGTTATAATGCTTAATAATCACCTGTAATTTTTTTTTTTCCAGCAGGGTCTTACTCTGTCACTGAGGTTGGAGTGCAGTGGCATGAACATGGCTCACTGCAGCCTCGGCTTCCCGGACTCAAGTCATCTGCCCACCTCAGCCTCCCAAGTAGCTGGAACTATAAGCATGTGCCACCACACCTGGCTAATTTTTTAAATTTTTATTAGAGACAAGGTCTTGCTTTTTTCCCCAGGCTAGTCTTGAACTCCTGGCCTCAAGCAATCCTCCTGCCTCTGCCTCCCAACGTGTTGGGATTACAGGTATGAGCCACTGCACCTGGCAAAAAGATAGTTTTGCCTCTCCCCTTCCAATTCTAGGTCTTTCATTGCTTTCTTTTGTCTAATTGGCTTATTCACCTAATACGATGATAAAGAGTGTGATGATGTGAGGCATCCTTGTCTTTCTTGTTTCTTATTCCTCACATTAGTGGAAAAGCTTTTAGAAGTTCCTCGTTAATTAAAATGTTGACTTTTGGAGATTTTATTTTTATACATGATATATACAATACTAAGTATATTACATATAGATATGTGGGATATATAGAGAGAGTCTTTATATCAGAAAAGCATCCATTACTATTATATTGGATTTCTAAAATATGAATCGGTATTAAATTTTGGCAAATATTACTGTATTTATTCATATTGAACAAACCTTGAATTCCTAGAATAAATCTTACCAAGCATAATGTATTTTTTTAATGTAATATGGAATTATGTTTGCTTATATTTTAAAATATTTACATTGATATAAGTGAAATTAATCTGTAATTTTATTTTTGGGTGCAGTCTTTGGCATGTTTTGGAATCAATGGTACACTTTATAAAAATAATTTTGAGGTTTTCCTTTTATTATGTTATGGTCTGGAATAACGTAAGTAGCATTGGGATTATTTGACTTTTAGAGGTTTAATAGAATTCCCCTGTGAAACCATCTGGGCCTGGTGCCTTTTTTCTTTTCCTCATTAAAAAAAAAAAAAAGAAAATGTAATACATGCACTAAAAAGTTCCACATACTAAGTGTACAGCCCAGTGAATTTTCTCAAATGGAATACATTTGTTTAACCAGCATTTAGATCAAGAAGAGAAACTTGCTAGCACCCCAGAAGTTTCCCTCATGTTTCCTTCTTGTCATTAGCTTCTCATCCCAGTGAGAGTCTGGAGCCTTTCCATTGTGGAGGCCTCTCACTGTGCTTTGTGTTTTTCTATGGTAACTGGTCGGCTTAGACTTATGATGTCTCTGCTGGGGTCAATTTTGGTGAAAAGTACTTTTTTCGATGATTATTTCATCTAGGCTTTCTAATTTATTTACATAGAATTATGCAAATTGTTCTCTTGTGATTTGAAAAGGTTTATTCCCCCCTAATATCTTCCCTAAGCCTTAAAACTACAGGCATTGGATATGTTTTTCTCAGATGTTCCATCAAGTTGCATACTACAGGAAATTATAAATCCCCCTTGGTCGGGCACAGTGGCTCACGCCTGTAATCCCAGCACTTTGGGAGGCCGAGGTGGGTGGATCACCTGAGGTCAGGAGTTTGAGAGCAGACTGACCAATATAGTGAAACCTCATCTCTACTAAAAATACAAAATTAGCTGGGCGTGGTGGTGCATGCCTGTAATTCCAGCTCCGTGGGAGGCTGAAGCAGAAGAATCGCTTAAATTCAGGAGGCGGAGGTTGCAGTGAGTGAAGATGGTGCCATTGCACTCCAGCCTGGACAACAAGAGCGAAACTCCATCTCAAAAATAAAAATAAAAAATAAAATAAATCCCTCCTATGTGTGTGTGCGTAATAGTGTTATTGAAAAGATAGAGCCAGGTGCAGTGGCTCACGCCTGGAATTCCAGTCCTTTGGGAGGCTGAGGTGGGTGGATCACTTGAGGTCAGGAATTTGAGACTGTCCTGGCCAACATGGTAAAACCCCATCTCTACTAAAAATACAAAAAAGTAGCTGGGCATGGCGGTGGGCTTCTGTCATGCCACCTACTCTGGAGGCTGAGGCAGAAGAATTGCTTGAACCAGGGAGGCGGAGGTTGCAATGTGCTAAGATCACGCCACTGCACTCCAGCCTGGCTGACAGAGTAAGACTCTGTCTAAAAAAAGAGAAAAGGAAGGAAGGAAGGAAGGGAGGGAGGGAGGGAGGCAGAGAGGGAAAGGAGGGAAGGAGGGAGGGATACTTTTCTGTTACTTTTACTTTTCTAAGTGCACATACATAGCTGGGTATCTGTGTATTTCACATGGTGAAGAGTGAATAAAGAGGCCTCTATGAAAGACTGACAAAAAGAGGACAAAAGCGATTTGGTTGGGTTGTCTCTTCCCTCTCTCTTCTGCCTTCAGCTGTGCTGTGATACCATCTTGCAACCACGAGAGAGAAGCCAAGAGAATTGAGGACGCATTAGTCCTGCCATTGATGAACTGCTGAAATAACAGGAATCACCTACCTCTAGAATTCTGGGTAAGTGGATGTAAACTGTTTGTCTGTACCACTGTGGGTCAGGATTCTGTTACTTGCAGCTGAATGCATTCTTAACTGATACAGTAAATAAAATAGGCAAAATGAGAAGACTTGTTGTTCATAGCATATGTGTTTTTTAATGTGGGAAAATTATCCTAGAGATGCAAAGTCCTCCAACTCTGAAATAAGAACCTGTGTAGCAATTACTTAAATTAAGTGCTTATTGCAATGGTCTTTTTAGTGTAACCTTTATTAAAAGCATAATTTGCTTAAATTCTTCACAATGCTTTAGATATCATTTATCTTTTTCACGTGTGAGCTAACTACAGCACAATGGGATAGGACCTGTTGTACAAATGATGGAATGCATTTTAATAGGGCTTTGAAAAGATTAAATGAGATCATCCATATGCAGAGTCTAGAACAGTACCTGGCACATAAAGTCCTCCATAAATGTTTGTTACTATTATTATTACTTTTGAGACAGAATCTCGCTCTGTAACCAGGCTAGAGTGCAGTGGCACGATCACAGCTCACTGCAACCTCCGCCTCCTGGAGGCAGATTCTCCTTGCCTCCCGATTCTCCTGCCTCAGCCTCCCAAGTAGCTTGGACTACAGGTGCCCGCCACCACGCCCGGCCAATTTTTTGTATTTTTAGTAGAGACGGGGTTTCACCATGTTAGCCAGGATGGTCTCGATCTCCTGACCTCGTGATCCGCCCGCCTTGGCCTCCCAAAGTGCTGGAATTACAGGCATTCCGATTAATTTTTTTTTTTAATGGCTTCTTGTAATCAAAGATTTAGATGAAATTCTTTATTATGTTTTGTTTTTTGAAGATCCTAAAATTTAGATTTTAAAATAGCTGTAGAAGTTCTGCTTGGTCCCAGGGTCAAAGGGAAAAGGAAAACAAAAATGTTTTAAATAGCAGTGATGAGCCCTAACACAGGGAAGCAAGTCTCAAACACATCAGGGTGACTGGTAGGGATAGAGCCCTGACCTGGTAGGGAGGCAGGAGTATGGCCAGTGCCACGGTCTGTGGCCAGTGCCACGGTCTGTGGGAAGAAGCCTCACCCACCCACCTGGGTGTGGAATCCCATGGTGACCTGCAGGATTTTCGATGGGGGTCACAGGTCATGGACTCCTGATAATTGACATCATGGGAAGAACACCAGGAGACCTTTTTCTATTTTCTCCTGCATCTTCCAGGACAACAGTATCTTGTAGGGACCAAGCAGTGGGCTTTGGCTATTTGAGTTTGAAGCCCATCTTCCCTTCTCATTAGAGACCTCTCTTGGGGCCTCTCTGGGCCTCTTTTACTCGCTGTCAAAATAGCAGCTGAACCTATCCCATTGGGTAATGGCTAGCACTGGCAGATACCTGATAACTGTGACTTTTGTGGCCCTTCTTCTAGAAGATCCCGTGAAGTCTCTGTCAGTTATGACCAACAAGGTGGGCTTCTGTGGTATCATTTTCCTGGGCATCTCTATGGCCTGGGAATTTTGTGTTTTCTAATTTTGATGGATATGTGGCTAGAGCTGTGACAATCTCATGTGGATTATGCTTAGATGGTTCCAGAATTTCTGTGCAAAAGGGGCATACAGGTGGCCATCTTGGAAGAGGAGCTAGGGGCTGGTCTTGTGGTTACACTTGATAGCCACTGTCCAGGTTTTAGGTGTTTATTTGGGGTGCTTTGGAGGATTATGGGAACTTGTGGGCTAGTCTTTTGGTTATATTTGCATAGCAAGCCCCGATTTTTACTTGGATTGTGTATTTATTTGGGGGGTTTTGAGGGCTTTGTACTAAAAACTGCATAGCAAGCCCCGATTTTTACTTGGATTGTGTATTTATTTGGGGGGTTTTGAGGGCTTTGTACTAAAAACTGCATAGCAAGCACATGTGGACTGAATGTTGTGTGACAAATTGGATGGAAATGCAGGTATTTGCTACTTTTCTGTCCCCCTTGGGGCTCATTGCTCACCTCTGGTGAGCTATACTGTATGATTAATTTGGGTGAGAGTAATTAGATCTGGAAACTAGAATAGGAAGTGGATTTGGGGCCTGGGCTACAGAATGAACTTGAAGTCCCATTTGACCAGCTTCAGAGGGCACCATCGTTGATGCTGGTCACTTCCTCCCACCCTTCCTGGGAGCCACCCAGGAAGTTACCACGTAAGTGATCACACCTTGGGGGATAAGCCTAGGGCTGAAAGTCTAGGGAACCCACAGGACCTCAGAAATAAGCCATACTCCAACCCATTGAGTGTGGACCCGCATCCCCACTCCCAATTATAGTGAATATTGTGAGTGACGTTCCACATATCCCGAGGTTTATTAGCTATTTGTATTTAAGTTGCATGGTTATATACTGTGCCCATTTTTCTGATGATATTGCTTATTAATTCATAAAAACTCTGCTTATTAAGGAAGTAAACCCTTTGTTAAATTTTTACCCGACCCAGGCCCTTCCGCCATTCAAATTTGAAGTGTGATTTTCATTTTTGTAGTCATCCCCAACCCCCTTAAGGCCTTTAGGTCTCAGGTTATGCTGCAGAGAGGCCCTTTATAAACCGAAGAGTTTAACTGTAAAATAGCCACTTTAAAAAGTACCTTTTATTTAGATGTATGTGATCAACTTATGTCAAATTCATTTTGGTGTGTGCAATGAGGTAGGGATCCAGTCTAAATTTTCCCCAAATGGCTACACCATTTCTTGAATAACTCCATTGATTTGAAACACTGCACTCCTATATTTCTCCACATCATTTAGTCCCTATCTTATAGCAAAAAATACACTCCTTTTCTTAGGAAGCCTGGGTCAGCAGGCAAACTGTGTGATGATGTAATGGTGTAAGTTGGTAGAATCTTTGGATAGGATGGCAGTGATCAAAATGTAGAGTGGTTCACTATGGGGTAAAAGTTTGGGAGATCAACAGGAGTGGACTTTCCCTATTGTCTGAAAATTATTTCAAGATGCCTACAGATTACGGTCACCAGAAAACATAACAGTGGTGAGATTTTTATACCCACTTCACCTTGGGGCCTCCCAACTTTTGATGTAAGGGCCAAGTCAAAACCATGAACGACGGGAATCTGCTCAGAACCACAAGTAACTCACGGGAGTCCCATCATTCTTTGCTCACATTTAATTTTTATTTTGATTTTTTTAATGCTGCACAACACAATATTTATTTCATTTGTTTCTTTTATTTCATTTTATTTCTGTTTGCTGCTGTTGTTTTATTTATTTTTATTGAAAGTCAGAGGGAACTTCTGTGGCCTTGTCTCCTTTTTCTGTAGGCCGCCTTAAGCTTTTCTAAATTTGGAACATCTAAGCAAGCCGAAGGGAAAAGGGGGTTTCGCAAAATCACTCGGGGGAAGGGAAAGGTTGCTTTGTTAATCATGCCCTATGGTGGGTGATTAACTGCTTGTACAATTACGTTTCACTTTTAATTAATTGTGCTTAAGGCTTTAATTAAATTTGGGGGTTCCCTTCTTAGAGCAGCTCGTACTGACGAAGGTGCATGCGCTGAATGATGTCACGGCAGTCGTTGAACACACGGCGGATGTTCTCAGTGTCCACAGCGCAGGTGAAGTGAGGGTAGCAGTAGTGACGCCCGTCTCCACTGGCAGTGCTGATCCTCTGCGGGTACAAACGCAGGGACTCGTCAGTGACACCCTCACCAGGAACCACCCTATCACCGATGGGGACACCTACCAGGGACGGCTGTTGGCCAGTCTCTGATGTCATATGAAAACGAAAGCAAAAGGAGGGGTGCAAAGAACTCAAATCCACACTGGACGTGCGTGAACTAAAACCATGGACCTGGGTAGCTGAACCCCTGAAGTAAATTTACATCCATGAGAAAAAGAGGAGGAGCAAGAGAGGAAACTAAAGACAGGCTCAACTCACCAGAAACTCATCTCGAATGAAGTACTTGGCCCGGGTCACGCGTGGGTCCTCTCCGGGCTCGGGAGTGGCTATAAAAAAAGGGAATATATATTAATGTAATCAAAAATTCAAGCAGAGCTGGGGTGCTAGCATCATTGTAGCTCCTGAAGTCTTCAAAACCCTGATTTTTCCATATGAGAATTAATGGAAGTGTGTTTTTCTTGCTTCTCTTATAGATCCTTCATGGTTTGGTGGTGGGAGGAGGATGGGGGTTTTCAGCCCGACTGTTTGAAAAAGAACCACTGCAATGAACAGCCAGAAGAGTGGAAGCCATACGCACCATCCTCAGGAGTAGTGTAGCGAGCAAATTCTGGAAAGTAGTCCTCAATCTTCGATTTCCCAGCAAGGACTTTCTCAGCGAGCAGATCTTGCTTGTTGAGGAACAGAATCACAGAGATGGTGCGCAGCCATCTGCAAGAAGGGAGGCCGAGTGAATGCCCGGGAGAAGCACGCTTTCGGCCAGGGGTCTGGAATGCTTGCACGGGGTTCTTTTCTACAAACAGTGCAGACCAGGGCCTCCTGGGCAAGCGCAGGGGGTGGGCGGTCACTCCACAAACCTGTTGTTCCAGATGCTCTTGAAGAGGTTCAGAGCCTCCTGCAGGCGGTTGGTCTGGTTGTCCTCCCGGATGACCATGTTGTAGCTGCTGCTGGCCACCACGAAGATGATGGCAGTCACATCTTAACCAAAGAAAGCAAAGCCAAGAGCGTGAGCAGCGACACTGATCCCTAACAACACAGAAGCAAAGCGTTCTTCACGAACAGCCAAGCCCACAGCGTCCTACCGTTGAAGCACTGGATCCACTTGCGGCGTTCATCACGCTGGCCACCCACGTCAAACATGCTGGCGGAGAGGAGGACAGCTGGTTATTCCAGAGGGGCTGGGGTAAATGTCAAGAAACCATGATCTCTGTTATATAAAAAGGTAACAGTGGGCTTACTGGAAGTTGACTTTGTCCACCTGGAACTTGGTCTCGAAGATTCCAGAAGTCAGGACGCGGCAGCGAAGCAGGTCCTAGAACAAAATTGAGGTCAATGGATCTCAGCAAAGCCAATCGAAATAGTAATAATTTCCAATCTAAAGCAAAAGTCTGGAGTAGTTTGGAAAGAGGGCTCAGAGTCCTCTGGTGGTGAGGGGTTTTGCACACCTGGTCGCTCGGCACATAGTCAGCCTGCTTGATCACATCGATCTTGTCCAGGAAGCTGGGAGAAAAAGAAAGGCACATGGGGTGTTCACAGCGTTCACATTCATTTGCCGACTATTTGTGTCTCTGTAAGGTCAGGCTCAACGGAAGTGACCGTCCCTCAGTTATGCAGCACTAAGTCAATGGCACATTTGCTTTGTGTGTTGGTTACATTTATAACTCAAAGCTGATGCCTTAAGAAAGTTAGGCCAAATGGGATTTAAGATAAATAATTTTAGGAATCAGGGAACTCTAGATGCGTCTAGCAGTTAGCCTGCGGCCTCGGTGCAGTGGGGCCACACAAACAGCACAGGACAGTGGTGGGGCTTTGTTCTTCATGTTTATTTTTTTGTTTTTCTTTTTTATTATTTACTTAGCTTGTTTATTCCTGTTGCTCTCTGGTAATATTCTTGATTTTTAAAAGGTTTTATGCATATCAACCAGTAGAGAAAGGACCCCAAAACCAGTCTGACCTATCACATTCTGTGCCATTTGGTAATGCGAGACAAAAACATTTTAATTTTCAAATTGCCTGACTAAAATGGCAAACAGTTTGAAAACTGTATATCTCTATATCATTCAGTTAAAAAAATAAACAAAGTGACATTCTTAAAAACATCAAGGACTTTCTCCTCAAGGGCACATGAGATTGTTTTACTTACTGAGAATCTGTATCCCTTCCTTTTCACTTTTTAAGAATCTCATTGATTAAAGCGAACAAAAGAGGTTGGCACAAAGGGGCCCTTCTCGCCCTAGCCATCCTGAACAGGAAACAAACACAAAGTTCTCTTCCGTTCTGTTTGGTCCATGAAATAGAACATTCCAGATATTAAGCTTTTCATTTAAAAAGCATCTTGTTTGTGTTGCTTGACTAGACACACAGGAAAATTTACTTTTGAAAGACTGGGGTAATTTAATTAATACAGAAAATTAATGTTAAAACCAGTTTATTTTTTGGGGGGAGGGGCATGTAGAGATTTTTAAAGCGGGCTAATGAGAAAAGAAAATCATAAACAGAGAAAAGTCTTTTTCAAGAAACTGCCTAAGTTTTGTGTTCCCCTCTTCCTTTTTACTAGTTCAGAGTTAGTCTGGCTTAGAGGATATACTAACTTGCCCAATCAATCTTACATTACAGCACCAGTCCAGAAATAGCTCCCCAGCCGCCCTGGCCTCCAGCATGTTACCATGGCAACAGAACCACAGTTCTATAAATAGATCATCAGCACCAAATCTTGTGAGAGAGACATCTGGAGTGGAGCCAGCCAAACCCCAGCTCAACAAATAAAAATAGGCAGCTTAAGAAATGGGCACGGTACCAGTATCCCAACTTGAACATAAAGGCAGTTCAACAGAAACGTGCTGGCCACGGCAGATGCAGGACTGTTTCAGCCAGCGGTGAGGGAGGACATTTTAAAGGTTTTAAGCTGCGTTGTTCTTTTTCTCTGAGTTTCCTTACAACTTTTCATGATCTATACAAATGGTGCAGTTTTCAGACAAAGTTTCAGGAGTAATTGAGTGTTGCATTAAAAAACCCCAAAAACTTCTAAATGATTTGAGAGAGAAAACGAAACCCAACAAACTTCAACAACCTGGCTAAGCTACTGTTAATTAATGCAGCTGTGACTCCCTGCCCCCCAGCATTCAAAACTGGGATGGTTAAACTCTCCTAATCTTGTACCTGTACTTCACTTCTGACTTGGATCCAAAATACAAAATGCAAACAATTCCAGGATTTCCATTTGTTTTGCGTTACTATAATTAGCGCTTCCAGCTTTTAGTTAGAACTTTTGAGAAAATCAGGGACTTTGTTGAAGAAGGAGTGGGGGCTGGGGGCTATAGGGACCAGCCAAGATGGACTGTTTTTCTGTTCCTTGAAAAAATACACAAATTTGCTTGTATATTAAACCGTGGAATATCTATGTATGTGGCAACTGAAAATAATCAAAGGAATTTCCTATGGGCAGGCAGGGCTGGGGTTGGTAGATTGCACAGACCCTAACATAGGCTTATAGGATTTATAGATAAACAGTATTACCTCTTCCTCCCTCTTGTTTATTCAGGTGGTTTTCACAATCAGTTCCTTGGGCTTGAGGCTACTAAGTAAAGCAATCTTAGCCCTTGGTGAGTCAGCCTGGCACCTTGGTTCTGATTAGTTAATACTTCCTATAGCAAAATCAGTTCCGAGTTTCAGCTACTTGTAATAAGGACAGCTAAAACATCAAACCTCTACTAGACTCCCCTGTCCCAAGTCACAAGACACTCCTACTTCATAATATTAACTGAGACTGCTTTGTGCATTTGTGCAGCATCAACAAACAAAAGATATCTTTACATTTTTGGCCGGACATGGTGGCTCACGCCTCTAATTCCAGCACTTTGGGAGGCCAAGGCAGGCAGATCACAAGGTCAGGAGTTCGAGACCAGCCTGGCCAATATGGTGAAACCCCATCTCTACTAAAAATACAAAACTTAGCTGGGTGTGGTGGCGGGCACCTGTAGTCCCAGCTACTCAGGAGGCTGAGGCAGGAGAATCACTTGAACCCAGGAGACAGAGGTTGCAGTGAGCCAAGATCGCACCACTGCACTCCAGCCTGGGCAACACAGTGAGACTCCATCTAAATAATAATAATAATCTTTATATATTTTTTAAATAACCCTGACCACCATATGCTTGCTATATCATGTGCAAGATGAGAGAGGCCATAAACTATTTAAAAGGCAACTTTCTAGCTATGGGGTATGATGTCCTCTGGGAGAGACCATGGTGGGTGACAGGGACAGAGGGCAGTCCCTGAGGGAACAGTAAGTCAGGTGTTAGGCAACAAGGATAGCAGCTTGGGCATCAGGTGGAGTTGTGCAATCAAATCTGTTTCATAAGTTTCCCCCTTCTTCATTTACCAACTCATAATCAGGCGAGCCCACCTTTATGAGTGACTTTGGAGAAAGATGCCTTTCCCATTGCTACTGCAGGCCTTAACTCATCCTCCTTGCAGGTAGTAATTTGTTTTATTTGAAAATGACCCCACCACGGTACTGTACTGCTTAGGCATACAGTTTAGGATTTAAAATACACTGACCACTTACCATCCTTGAAATCAAGACCCGGGGGGGGAAGGAATAAATAAGGACATGAAATAGAGTTCAAAAGTCAAGACAACACAAAAGCAAACTCTACTTAGAGTCACTAAGATCTAGTAACACTAGGCAGCTACTAGAGTCACTTACCTGAGAGCAGAAATAGAGCAATCAACAACTACCAACGAGAGACAAGGCATAGCTGTCTTCACTGTTCCTCTTTGTTACGTTTTAAAATTACAGCAATAAAATGTAGTATTTTTACATTATTCAAAATGTGAGAACTGCCCTATTTCCGTAAATGCTTCGGGTCAATTCAATTAATTACTTCCCAGTAATTAGGACTACTATGAAATTCATCATCATCTTGCTCTAACGGGCATTCAATGTTTATATAAAATGATGTCACTGCACTTAAAAAAAAAAATGCAATTAAGGACTTTATAAAACAATTCAGTCAGATTCGAACTTTCTGCCAGTGGGGTAACTGGTTGGCTTCTACGAAAGGAATCATCGACAAGGAGCTTTCCGAGCAGGATCACAGGTTTGCATGTTTTCTTGGTTCTGCCTGTTTTATGTGCCGGTGTGTTGGGTGGGGTTACTTACTACTGGGCGCAGTCAATCAGCTGGTACTCGTTGGAGCGTTCATAGCAGGCACGCACTCCTTCATCCTCCCACAGAGCCTTGGCATGCTCGTAGAATTCCTGCAAGTGAACACAAGAAAGTTTAGAGAAAGACAAGAGCTTGAACTAATCAAGGACACTGTCATTCGAACCCCGAGAGCAGAGTTCCCTATGTGACCGACACTTGGTGTGATTCTGAATTGTGAGCCCAATTAATGAATTAATGCTCACAAAGAACTTTAATTCAACACGCTAAACATATTCAAAAGTTCATGCAATTAGCTGCTGGTCTTATTGTGAATTACTGGTTTTGGGTCATTTCTTTTTGTGTGTGTGGGGGGGAATGGGGTGAGCTACTGAGTTTAGTTTCTTTACAGAATTGTTTAGGAAGAATATACACTAATCTGTGTTAGGTGAATATGCCAATAAATGGTTCAGTGTTGTGAAAATAAGAAACTTCATTTGTAGGATGTGCCGGGACTGAATCTTCCTTTTGGGAAAATGTGAATCTTAACAAAAAAAAAGTATGACAGGGGACTTGTAGGTAGGAACATAAAAAGATGTTAGTAGGACTAATAAAAGGTTATTGTTTGGATATATTTTTAATAGGCTGCTGTTTTTCCTATTAAATATGGACTCATATTTCAAGAAAGTCAATGGGTTATATTATACATACTGTGTTTACTGCTTTAATTTTTTCAAAATGATGCTATTTAAAATAATTTAGCTATCCATACTAACTAAATACTACTAATTTCTCTGCTAATGTAAGTTTGCAGCCAAATCCATCTAAAATATACAAACACAAATTCCCACGAAAGCCTGACAAAAGGCAACAATAACTCATTGTTTTAGCTGTAGACAAGTCTCTTCCTTGTGGGCCTTACAAACGCATACATCTTTCCATCTCATTTCCCATTCCCCGCTTATAAGCCATTCTCCCCACGAAGGGGCCTAAACATATATGCTTGGGCTTGAATGGTTTTTTGTTCCCTAAAAGTAGTTCTTTAGGGAGCCAACAGTGTTGTGCATCCAGAGGAAAATCTTTTCCATATGTTATATTTCATGATGATTTTTGAGGTATAATTTAGATATATTTCATTTTTTTAAATAATGAGAAAAGATTTCATTTGCCCCGAGACAAGGACTGACTTTAGAAAAACTCTTAATCAATGTTAAAAGGTCACCTGTTTAAAATGAGAATGTCTTCCATTTGGCACTTCACTGAGGCATCCCAAGGTACACCTTAGGGCACTTCCAGTGGAGTAAATGGACAATTAGTATTTGTGTGCCATATTTAAAATAGTTTTGTTTGTCCTAAGAAGTGAATGAGGGAATAATTAAGCCTGCCGTAGCTCACAACTTTTTTCCTCATAAAAATTTACAATCTAATAAAGTGAGATTGTAGTAAAGAGTGATGTTTATTTGTGAGGACAGGTGAGCTAAGATGTACAAGGGGTGACAGAATTTTGCTCATCCATCTTGAACAAAGCCCTAATGATTATTAAGGTTACACATGAAACTAACTTCTTCCTAAGGATGGACATCACTGAAATATGTTTTTGCCTGAAGTGTGGTTTGGGTGCTCTTGCCCACGTGCAGGGCTGCCACTGACGTTCCTATAGGAACACTCTGCTCAGGTGGGCAGGGCTAAGGCCACACAAGTTGGGGTGTAGCTTACGGGAGGGAAGTCAAAGTCAGGCACGTTCATCACACTCAGAATGTAGTCCACTCTGAACTGGTTCTCGGGGTTGGCCAGCTCCACAGGGGGCACCAGGTTGCTCATGGCGGCCACGATGGTCTGAAAATGATTTAGCAGAGCGGTCAGGGAACAGCACTGGGTGGGAGGGGCTACAAGACAGAAAGCACAAGGAGCCAGAACGTACTTCGATTGCCTCTTTCAGGTTGTTTTTGATGTCCTGCACTTTGGTTGCCTTCTCACTGCAGTGGGATTGAAAAGAAAAGAAAATCATATTGCACCACATCAGTTGAAGAGTACTGCTTTCATAAAGATATCCCGACTAAAAAGCATAGTATTCTGTTCTTCAAGGAGTTGTGGGCTCATATCTGTACAAAGATTGGAGGTAGCTGAATAAACGTGGTTGCAAATTATAACCTCCCAAATGTGTCCTGAGGACATGCCCAATCGGGCAGATTAGCAAATTGCCTTAACAATCTTGACTGTACCAGAAGTTGCATGCAGCTCATTTTATCTTTCATGGGTTGGAAACCCCCACACTACATACTAACACTTCCTAAAGGCTTCTCCTGGTCTTATCAGCATCTGGGTAGGGGTGAGGCTGGAGTGATAGGTCACTCTGAGGTTGGGGTGGAGCAAAACAGTCCCGTGGTTTGACTTGGAATTCACTCAGTTGCTAGATGGGCATAGTGAGAAAACCAGTGAGCACAGGTGGTGGTGGTTCTAACAGTTCATTACAGGAGTCTGGGAGCGATGGCTCACGCCTGTAATCCCAGCACTTTGGGAGCCTGAGGTGGGCAGACTGCCCGAGGTCAGAAGTTCGAGACCAGTCTGGCCAACATGGTGAAACCTCATCTCTACTAAAAACATTAAAAAATTAGCTGGGCGTGGTGGCATGTGTCTGTAATCCCAGCTACTCGGGAGGCAGAGGTTGCAGTGAGCCGGGATGGCGCCACTGAACTCCAGCCAGGGTGAGAGTGAGACTCCATCAAAAAAAAAAAAAAAAAAAAAGTGTCATATGTGCGATGCTCCAGGCACTGCGGCTAGCAGCAATGAAATTTCTAGTTCATGATGTTAGTACATGTTGGTCCATGTGCAACAGGAATCAAATAAGATTCCACCCCCTAGAAGGCCTGATAATCTAAGGGGAAGGGGGTCAGATCCCGCTGGTAAGTAGAGGTCGAAGGTTTTGTAGCTTTTCCTTGACTTTAACTCAGCCACATGGGACGGCCTGTGTGGTCTTTACAGAATTATCTATATTCAGGGTTACTGGTCCCACAGGTAAAGGCCGCACCCTTTGGCTTCTGGGGACAAGAGAATGTTAATTTTTGTACCAGATTACACTGATCCAAATGCTGTATGTTTTTCAGAAACTAGCCTTCATTAGAAGCACAGCCAGGGAAGGTTCTCGAGTTGATGTTTTCAGGGGGCAAGAAAAGGCCTCTTGTGTGGAGTATGTACCTCATCAGGTCTATAGCCCAAAAATGGAACAAGCACACACAGCACACCTGCTGTGCCTGTGAGGCCCTGGGAGGTGAGGGCATCATCATGCGGAAAAAAGGTGCTACGGTCCTCCTCCTCTGATGGGGAAACTGAGGCTGAGAGGGGGAAGTCTTGAGTCACGGAGGCAGAAACCAATGGGGGTGGGATATGGAGGGGACAGAGTTTATCTTTTTCATGGTTTGTGTATGTGTGTGTGTGTATATATACATATACACACACACACACACACACATACACATGTATGTATTTATCTTTTGAGATTCCCAGTTTTTGAAGCATTCACTTGGCTGATTCACCAATTCATAGAATGGAGGTAGAAATTAAACATATAATCCCTCCAGACTAGAACATGACAAAGTTAAGGCAGAGGAAAGGTGAAGGGAGGTTAATTAGCAAGAGCAGACAGGGTGGTCAGTGGAGCAGCAGGGGCGGGCCGGGGGTGGGGGGACGGGGACGGACGGTGGGGCCAAGTGCACGCCTGTCGACAGGCCTTCCACAAATCATTTGGTCTTTCCTTTCTCAAAGAATTATACTTGCGAATTTATTCTTTCTGAATAAACGTCTGTGTACTTCTGGGCCTTCACCTGCTGAAGGATCCCATCTCGCCCCTTTCCTACGTGAAGCCTCTTTCACAGGTCTCTGCACCACTGCTCTTCTACACTGAAGAGCTGATGAAGTTCAGAGGGGTCATGCTCATTGGTGGTGGGGGGTGTCTGGGGTTGGGATGGGGGACAGATGTTGCCGGGAATCCCCTCAGGGCCATTTGAGTAGAAGTGCTGCAGGTCCGGAGAACCTCAGAAACACAGATGACAGGGAGGCGAGCTTCAGGTCTTGTGCACAAACCTGACATCTGATTCTGGCCCTGACTCCTAAAGCAACCACCTTCGAGTGGAAGGGCGTGAGTCCTGACCGTTCTGTGGGACTGTCTGCTTTGTATGTGCAGAATCAAAGCTCATGTCTGAAATTAAGAATTTCCAGCCTTGGTATTAGTCTAACATCAATTATTCAGATGTTAGAAATTAAAAGGACATGTGTTTGAGGGTCCCCAATGTTCACTTTTGAATTCAGAATTTACCTAAACCCCCTAGGACAAATCTATTCCCATTCATTAAAAGCAGGCTCCATTTCATAGGTAATGAAAGCTATGAACCTTTGGTTTTGAGGTTCCACAATAGTAAAATTAGATACATTCGGGTACTAAATATCCAAATCTGCATACAGCAAGAGAAAAGTATTTCCAGAAACAAGTTTCTTTCATTCAGTTTGATATTTTGGTCTAAGCAGTAGTATGATAATTGGAAAACTTCCCGTCTTAAAATACGGATATTTTGAGAACGTGTTCAGTATTCATCTACGTATGTGAATAGGTGTGGGAGTATATCAAGTATAAAACAGCTAAAATAGAAATCTAAAATCTAATTCGGGTGTGTAATACTAAAACCTAAAATTCTTCCATTGAAGCAATTACTATGTAGATGGAGATATTATACTGAGGGCTGGCAGGTTCATCATCACGTTTACTATTGCTTAATGAATTTAACGTTGATTGTGAAATTCAGAGAAAATTCCTTAGATGTCTTTAAACTACTCAACAAAGGCAAAACATATGCCATTAGCTAGAATTCTGATTCGCTACAAAATTGGGACTAAGGCTGGAAGTACTTTTAGGGTCTTGGTGCCTCCTCCTCCCCCTTCTATGTATAAAGCAGATGGGCTGCGTTCAGGTTGTAAGAGCTCCTCCCCTCCCCCGCTTCAGCTAACTAAGTGGTGGGGGAGGCTATTCAGGTCTCCACCTTATCCTTGTGCTTTGGTAGGAAAAGACAGACAAAGGAAGGAAGACAGAAGACAGACGCGAGATACAGGGATTGCTGAAACATGCAGAGAATTTTTATTTCTCACGAATGTTAATACTTATATTGACTTGCAGAACAGAGTCAGAGAGATGTGCAGGCCAAGGTATTAGTAGGGTTCAAGGGTTTAGCACGACATCTAGTACACAGTAGGTTGCTCACTAAGGACTTGTCATATTTTGCTCAAATGCCAACTTTTGGTACAGTAGATTGTCAATTAGTCATTTCTTATAGAGATGCCTTTTTGGATAGTTGTCACACTACATTTCTGCCAATTAAGGATTTCAGTCCATTTTTTGTTTTTTCAATCATCGTTTAAGGTAAGGTAGTAGGGGCCCCATCCCCCCCGCCCCCCCCAGACAACAGAATAGTATTCTTATTAGAAGTTCCTAAGACCGAGCAATTCCAGCATGCAAATTGTGATAGGACATAGCCGGGAAGATGAGAAACTGTAGCCATCATCTAGGGATAATATATTCTAAAAGAAACAGATGAACAAACATGTGTCAGTTACTTTGTCCCCAGACCCCAAGGTTTTTGCCCCTCCCCTCCCCGGCCACAGAAGCTGTTTCTTTGAGATGCTCTAAACTAAGTCGATGGTTGTGGATGTTCTCATGAAAAAGAGCCACTCCACCGCTGCACGCTAACCACACAGCAGAGCTGGAGTGGTTACCTGGCATGCGTGTGTGCGCGCGTGGCGCGTGTGGCTGTGTGCGCGTGTGCATGTGTGTGCGTGTCTGTGTATGCATGTGCATGTGTGTGCGTGTGTGTGTGTGTGATGGGTGTGGGGATGCAGGAAGCAAAGAAAAAATAATTTGATAATGAATGGAAAAATAAAAGATGCCATCATGAATTTCCTTATGCACTAGCTAACGTAAAGTGCCTTGGATTCAAATAAATTTGATCATTTTTAAAAGGCCAGAGGCTTTTCAAGATGATTCTTAACGACCTGCTGCAAGGTACCAAGGCATTTTTCAAAATTAAAGACGGTGCAGCATTGCATATTTTAATAAAGGAAAAAAATTTTGTTTCAAAGAGGTCTGAAATTTTAAAATCAGACCAACCAGTGGGTAGACGGAATTTAGTAGATAGTTTTAAAAACAAGTAGCTGGTTCGAATGGAGAGCTGGGGGAAAACAAACCATATGGAAAAACATCAATTCTCAAAATCCTAAATTGATCGTCTAAAGCTGAAATCTATAACTTTCCCCCAGCTGGATCTCATTCTACTTTAAGCATGGCCAAAAAAATTATGTTACGCACTTTACTTGCTCCAAAATGTCAGGAAATTGTGTGTTATTTGCAAATGTATGCCAATATGGCTGATGGTCCTTTAAATGATTTTTATTTTCTTCCCGGGTCTCTGGCCTCAGTTTCCCAGTATGATCTTCATGTTTGTTTTGTTTGTTAAAAAATTTTTCTGTTTTTGAATGTGCCTACCCATCGCTGTTGCTCCTTGCAGCCTGCGGGTCCTCTTCGCCGCCCCTTTTAAAGAGAGATTGAAAGCTCACCTAATCTGCAAGGCACCGCAATTTCACACAAACCCCACACAGTCTCTCTACATTCCTAAACAATCAGCCAAGAGCAAAAGCAACAATTCGCGCGCCATCCATCCTCCCGTTAATTCTTAGGTCGCCTTTCTGGCTAAATGGGAACGTCCACTGAGACTGCAGGCCATGGGGGAAGAATCCTACACGTTTGCTGCAGAATTAACAGAGCTCTCTGGAGACTCTGGTCGGACACAGGAGGGATGGATAATTATTTTCTTGTGCTTTCACTAAACGTACATGCATTAGGGAGCTAAAGCAGTGATTTATCTCACAATTCTTCTGAGAATGTGGCAGCGCATAAGGCTCCTAATTCTCCCAGGTCAGAATCTTCCCAATGTTGTAACTTAAAGCACAAAAGCATAGACGGGGGAGATTTCTGCCCAGGATTTCCTGCAAAACTAATGACCTCACTTCTGGCAGTGGAAGGAAACTACCTATAAAATGGTTTTATTTATAAATAATTGTTCCGCATAAATTGTCATTAAACTATGTCTGGACTGTGATACAGCAAAAAAAAAAAAAAAAAAAAAAAAAAAAAAAAAATTAAAACAACAAAAGCCCACCCACTACCACCATAGAAAAAAAAAAACCCCAAACCCAATCTTCATAAACAGCAGGAATTCCTCCTTGAAGGCCGAAGGGCAGCCTTCTACAGTTTGGTAATTGATCAGCTTAGTTCAACCAATGTTAATGGTGTTTATATTTTGGTTTTGTTTTGTTCCTGGCACTAAGTGTAAGAAAAAGAGTTAGCTTTGGGTTAGAAAATCCACATCCAAACTCTGTATTTCTGAAGGTCAAATCAATATTATCTTACTCTTAAAAATTTAATCGGTATGGCAGCCCGCAGAGAGTGAAGGCAAATTTAATAGCTCAGCAGAGCCCTAACAAAACGCAAGATCAGGGAGGAAAAACCCTGTACCACACAGACCACCCTTTAGGGACAGATCTCACTGTGTCACAGGGAATTCCGAGTTAAGAAGGAAATAGCTTTTGTTGCAATACTGCAGTGAGGAAAAAGAAAAAAGGAGGCAGTTGGATGAGATAAAAATAAGGTATCTAGGATCCCATGAGGAATACCCCTGCAAACCCTTTCACGGGCTAAATTTAACATATCTATGCCCTTGTCTGTGGAGAAGGCAAACTGGGAATGTTGCTTCCTCTTTCCAAAAAGAAAACAGAAAAGAGAAGTTCTGGTTTAAAACTCTTGCCTGGTGTTACAGGCTGGCTCACTTAGGCAGGAGAATCCTTTCTATAAAAATTGTTAAATTTTAGGGCAATCTGTAGAGTAATGAAGCTGTCAGTAATTTATTTCAAAGGTGACTTAGCTTCCACTCGACTCAAAATAAGGTAAATAGCGGCTGCTGCATCTTTGAGAAATGCTAGCCATGTCCAGTTTTAATGAAAATATTTATCTAGAGGATACATGGCCAAATTATTTTTGCTTAACTACTCTCATGAAGAAGTACTCCTGCAAGCTGCAGGGGGAAATTTATGCAAGATTTTTCTTCAAATGACAAATTCATGGTTGGAAGTCTGTCTCCGGGTTTTTATTTACTGTCAGGATGGCAGTCTCCGTTGGCAGGGCTTTATCGAGGGGTGTGTCAAGAATTAAGGATTTCAGAATTGGTTGGTGACAAGTGATGCTGACTTACTCAATAGCACATATGTGCATGTGGATAAGCCACTGAGAGTCATAATCAGATGAGTAAAGAAGCCCATCCCTCTGCATCCCAACCAATCCTTCTGAATTCAGGGTTAAAGGAGAAAAAGCATCCTAAACTAACAGGACTATTTGTATGGGTGATGTCATCCTTCTCTAAACAATTATTTGATCTAACAAATTCTAGAATTCACCATAAGGAGCTGCCTGCCTTGCTCTGAAAGGTGAGAAAGTTCACGTTCGTTTCCTGGATGCTTAGTGACTAGTAAAGGTGTGTTTTTTTTTGTTTGCTTTTTTTTTGTGGGGGGGGAGGGTGGGGGTGGGCAGGCATTGGTATAATTAAATGCTACAGCCTTGTCTCCATCTCCCCTTTTGAAATGGAAGCCAAAGCAACTCAAGGTTAAATTTTCAATTGAATCCAGGTTTAAGAAAGGGAACAGGACTGGGCTAACCAGCTAGTAATTACGAACTAGTGCCTTCAGGTGCTCGAAATCTAGTGCGGTTAACGCTCTCACACCAGTGAAAATAGACTGGTCAACTTAGTTTTTTCTGTTTTTTACACACTTTGTCACATTAGAACGAGGGGTAGGCCCCAATCTGGGGTCTTGGGGAGAAAAGCAAGCTCCCCGATTTATTGAATGTTCCGTTTGCATTCCTCGTGCCAGGCAGGGCTTCCGAACTTGCCTCACAGGTCTAATATAAAGTCTCTCCTGTTTAATCTTCATTCCCACTACCGGACTGCCACACTGCACTATACCAGGATCCCTGGGAGGACTTTCCAAAGGCAAAAATGCCCCTCAGTGAAGCTGGGAGTGCCTAACTCCCAGTCTTTCCATCCTTTACATAAATGTTCCCTTCTCTTTTCCTTAGGCAGGGGTACTGATTTGCTTTTTGTTTTAAAGAGAAACAATGATTTGCTCATCATGGTAATTTAAAGGGGGACAAAAAAAATTACAAACTATAACACGGGCTGCCACTTCCAAATCTGTTTCTGGTGAGAATATTATGGAAACGATGTTTCCCTAATAGTTTAAAACATCCTGTGTTGGTTCATTACATTGAAATCTGTGTGGGGTGGGGAGGGGTGAATCTGCAGTGACCAGCATGGGCAGGACAAGGGGGCGGCCAAAGCCACATTGAAGACACTGCAGTGATGTCTGCAGGCTGTGGCAGGGACCTGGCCCAGAGAGGGGCTGTCACGGGGCCAAGTGCTGTCAAGCATCCCCCGCAACCAGGCATGATTTTCTTGGGATAGGGAGATGTTTGTCACAAACACTGGTGCTTTCATCAGTAGTATTTGCTGCACTAAAGATCCAAGGGGGTGGGGGGGGACCCTAAAGAGCCCTTCCCAGAATTTTCTAATATGTAAATCCAGAAAAATTAAGTGAAAACTGGCTGCCCAGCCCCCAAAGCCCACCTATACTTCCTAAAGGTTAGTATAAAGTCTGTTCCTCTTACTTGGTGCCCCTGTACAGATTTGACACTTACTCTCCATTAAACCCATTAACATGCAGGATCCTCATCTGCTTCACAATGGTGCTTTTACCAGATTCTCCAGCACCTAGAAAACGAAAGTAAGTCTCAGGTTATGAAGGAGGCATTTTAACACTTTGGGCAGGGAGGACTGCTGTTGTTGTTTTGTTTTTCCATAGAAGCAACACACAAAACACCAAATACAAAATCATAGACTTGCAACTTTCCTTGACATTTCGACGCAGAGAAAAGGAAATCAATGTCCAACTCAGTGTCTACCTGCAGTATTTCGCCACCAAAATAACAAACAAGAATTCAGGGTTTGCTGGTTTTAGTTTTTTTCTTTTGATTTGTTTAAAAAATTGTGGGGTGGTGATGGAAAGGGGCAAAGAGAAGGAATGACGCAATTTTGTCATTTGCGGGGTAAACAAGAAAATTGAAGTTAAAACTGTGAAACTGAATCCCTGATACATGAACATTCACACATAAACGTATCTAGACACACAATTCGTTGTCAGATGTTTCATGGTTAAAATACCCGGGATTCCCAACAATGCCCAGACGCTGCAGTCTCTTCCACATCACGTAGCGATGCAGCACTTTCCTTCTAAACATTTTCACAACGCAGCTTCTTTCTGTGCAGGTTTCCTACCCCTTGGGCTACTTAAAGATCCACCCCTAAAACTGCATTACATTTTATCCACTTAGCCATACTCCTCTTTCCTCACAAACTATATCTTTCTAAAGATAAATTCCCTCTGGGTACAACTATGTTGCTGAGGAAAAGGGGAGACCATCAATTATCTGTCATCTTCTGGAAAAACCACACTTTAATATCAAATACAGTTCTTGAGACCCTATTAGCATTAGGTAAACTGTAACAGTAAAAAGTAATACAAGAACAAAACTTTAATCAAAAGGAAAACTATCCCTGGGAACTACTGAATATGAAAGATTCCAAGCCCTTCCCAACTCCAAGAGTAGAAACACATGCCTCCATTTTAAAATCATCTTTCATTTGTAAAAATACATATATGTTTCATGGAAAAAACACATTTCCATCAAGCTAGAGGGAGGATGGCTATTTTGCATCTTCTTTTTTGCGATGCACATTCTCCAACAGATCATCTACGTGTGAATATTTTGCCCTACTTCCACACAAATCTGTTTGTTTTCACCCCTTTTTAACTTTTAATTGTATTGTTTTGTTTTAATGCCCAGATAGCAAAGCATTCCTCCTTCACTTGCCTTCTCACAAGCCCATAATCAATATCTGTAAAAGTTAAAATTAGTTTCTACAGAAACATTGATTTCAAAGCAAACACTATCTTAATGCGCCTAACTTTGGTAAATTAAAAATATAAATGGCACTATTAAGAGAGGCCATGAAGAGAATACGTAATATTTAGCAGGATCTCTAATATTCTAATTTCAGAAGTGCTAAACTGTGTAACAGTTACAGGACGTATCTTTTATAGGCAAAAACAGATCCGTGCCTCAGTTTCCACATTTATGAAATGTGGCTGAAAAATTCTTTTAAGATCATTGTGAGTTCTCTAATTCACTTAATTTTTATGTCATTAAGATAGAGTAAAAAGAGGATTTGGGGCATTATTAGGTTTCCTCTTTTGGGGGGAGGCATTATTTGGTGAGAATCACCACTGAAAAATGCAAAATGTTGTGTCACTGGCTTAAGCTGCAGATTCCTAGGCCAGAGGCAATCAATACATCATGATGTAATGTAGTCATATAGACTAGGACATTTAGATTAGCCCCTGTGACACAAGGTGTGTTCTGAGTAACAGTCTCAAATTAAGTGGAGACTTTGTGATCACAGCACAAAAGGTGTTGCAAATTTAAGATACCATTAGCATCACACTTGACTTAAATTAGTATTCAGATAGCATTCACAGAAAAGATTCTCGACTTTTCCAGATTTATACTTTGAAATCAAGTTATACACATATTAATATCCCAACAGCATAATTCTGCCTTTAAAAGTTTTAGACAAGACAGCAACACATGGACCATTTAACTACTGAAATTGCAAATGCATAAACATCAAAGACACTTATTTTCACTTAATTAATAATTTTCTTCTTTTATAAATCTGGACCCAGGAGAACAAAGTCATGACCTATCCAAAAAGAGCAAAGCAAAAGCCACCAAAGGAAAAAAACAACAACAAAAAACGGCCTTTTATATTTTCTTCTTTCTACTCAAGCTGTTTTGTTGAAATGTGACCACGAACTAGGTCTTAACCTAGCAAATTCACAAATTTATTCAGATAGCCAAATTATCAAGGAAGTGGAAAACTTCCATTTTTAATTAATGCTGTGTAATTCTTTTGGTCATTTAAAATTTTTTTCCCCCCCAAAACAGCACCTTAAGGAAAAAAAAGGAGGAAAGGCCATCTCCTTATAACCTTTTTTAATTTTATTATTTTTTTTTTGCCAGAGGAAAAATCGCAATCGAAAAAAAAAAAACCCAAAACCAAACAACTAAATGTCACTTGATAAACAACTAATTAATGTCTTTTTATCTCTTCCCACCTGGAGGAAAAGTCGTCTCCTTACAGCACTCTCAATCCCCCTCCCACCTTGAAAAAGACAAAAAAAAAAAACAAAAAAACAAAAAAAAAAAAACCACGCCATTTCCAGACCAAGAAGCCATTTACAGACAAATGTCATTCTCGTTTTATCTGATTTGTGAATGTCTTTGTTTTTTCTTTTCACAAAGCACTCTCAATGTGGCCAGCCAGCAGAAAAATGTGTTTTTTAATGGTTTATTAAAATAGTGTTGGGGGGGCGCTGGTGGTGGGGGGGGGGCAGCTGCTACAATTAATTCTCCGCTCTGCTTTTGAAAAAGCCTGCAAGTCTGGAAGGGGAAAAAAAGGTCATACTGTAAAATGACGTGTCATTTGGCTTCACTGGACACTTCTCGTACTAACTCTATCCATTTTTTGGTGGTGGGGGGTGGTCTTATTTTATTTGACTCTCCTTCTCCTCCTTCCACCGCCCGGCCTGGCCCGGGACACGTCTGCTCCGCGCACACACAGTCGGTCCTGCCCGAAACGCACCAAGTCGCGCCCAGCGGCAACCGCCCTCCCTCCTCCCCTCGCCGCCCCCCCACAACTCCGGCGCCACGACTCCCTTGCGCCCCCTCCCCCCCCCACTGCACCACCTTTACCGCTCCGATCCTTTCCGAGGGGCTGATGTCACCAGCCCCCCCACTCTCCTCGGCCACTTCTCCCCGCCAAAGCCTCCCTTTGGCGAGGCCCCCTCCGCCACCACGGCGCCCCCCAGCGTCACCCCCTCCTCTCCTCGCCCCTTTCTTCCCCCTTTCCCTCTCCCAACAAATCTCACACCCCACGGAGGCGGGTCCCCCTCCCGCTACCCGCCACCCGATTTCCTGTCCCCGAAACCCTCTTTTTGTCGCAGTCTCCGGAGCCCCATGGGCCTCCCCCTCCCCCTCCCCAACACGCACCCAAACCCCTGGCGTCGTGTAGGCCTCGCGGAAAAAGAGAGAGAAAGAGAGAGAGAGGGAGAGAGCGAGAGCGAGAGCAAGAGACACACAGAACGGGCGGGCCGGGGGAGGGGGACCC
>NC_045453.1:31447014-31641750 GCF_002776525.5 Piliocolobus tephrosceles | reverse complement strand
GCGCGGGCTCGGCTCCTCGGCAAGGAGCGCGCGGGGCGGACTGCGGGCCGCGGGCCGCGGGGCGCGCGGACGGGCGCGAAGGGGAGGGTGGTGTCGGTCGGACCGAGGGGCGCGCGCAGCTCCCCGCCCCTCGAGCCGAGGCCGAGGGGGCTGATGGCCGCCGCCGGGCCGAGGCGGACCAGAGCAGGAGCTGCGGGAGCTGCTGCCGCCGCTGCCGCCGCCGCCGCTCTTATTGCCTCGGCCGGGCCCCCGCCGCCGCCCCGAGCCAAAAGCGCCGCGGCGGGCGGGGGGAGGCGGGGGGAGGAGGAGGCGGCGGCGGCGAGGGGGGTGGAAGGAGGAGGAGGAGGAGGAGGGCCGAGGAGCGGCCGCGGCGGCGGCTGGGAGGGCGGGTGCCGGCGGAGGGAGGCGGCCCCCCGGGAGTCCGGGGAGGGGGTCCCTCCGCCCGCGCCCGGCCGGGGACGGGACGGGCCGGGGAGACGCCCCCCACCCCCCGGGCTCGGGCCGCAGCCGGGCCGGGCCGAGGGGGGAGAGGGGGCGTCTCCGCGCCAGTGACGACCCCTCGCACGACGCCAACGCTCCACCCCCCGGACCGCGTCGCCCGGCGCCCCCGAGGCCTCCTCCCCCTCCCGCGGGCGCCGCCGAGGGGCCGGGGTGGGCGGAAGGGGAGGGAGCGCGCGCCCGGACTTAGGAAAATTTTCGAGAGAGAGAGAGACACAGAGAGCCAGAGAGCAGGAGTGTGGAAAAAGCGAGGCGAGCACGAACCAAAGGACAGAGCAACCGAAAAGGAAAATGTGTCCACACACACACACGAACACGAATAAAAACCCACACTACACAGCGATGGTGGTGTCTGGTGGCGGTGGCGGGGTGGGGGGTCTGACTAGATGAGCCGCTCCTCGCGCCCCCGGCGCCGGGCGCCATGGCCCGAGCCGAAGGCGCCGCTGGCCCCGGAGCGCCCGCGGCCTCTGCGCTTGGCGCGGCCGCCCAAGTAGGAGAAGAAGGCGCAGCCCAGGAACACTCTGAAGCAGCAGGTCGCCCCGAACACGAAGCCGCAGCCGCGGCCCTGCTCCGTGCGCTTCTGCAGCAGGAAGTTGAGCACCCACGAGGGGCTGCGCACCGAGAAGACCAGGAACACCACGAGGGGCAGGTGGGCGCTCAGCGCGCCTGCCTTGAGCGGCCCAGGCCGCCACACGACGCCCCCCACGCGCGGCGCCGCGTAGTAGGCGTCGTCCTCGTCGCCCGAGTCCGTGTCCCACTCGGCCCAGGCCCTACTCGTGCCCCCGGCGGCGGCGCCCTCCTCGGCGCCCCCGACGGCGCCCTCCTCGGCGCCCTCGTCGTCGGCGGCGGCGGCCGCGGCGGCGGCGGCCTCGGGGCATCGGGCCTCCTCCTGGGCTTCTGGCACCTTCTTCTTCTTCTTCAGCATCTTCTCCACCTTCTTCCTCTCCTTCTCCTTCTTCTTCTCCTCCTTTCGCCTCTGCTCCAGCAGCTTCTTCTCGAGCTTCTTGCGCTCCTTGTCTGTTAGGAACTTCTCGGGGGGCGCCTCCTGCGCCAGGTTCTTGGGGTTCTTCGCGGACTTCTCGGGGTCCCCGCTCTTCCGCGGGGCGAGCGGCTCTCTCGGATCGGCCAACGCCGCAGCCGCCGCCGCAGCTTCGGCAGCCACCTCGGCAGCCGCCGCGGCCGTCTTCTTGTGGCTCTCCGCCGCCCGGGCTTTGAGCTTCATGGCCATCTTCAGCATGGTGGCCCGGCCACCTCGGGGAGCTGGGCTCGCGCCTGGCCCTGGCGCCCTGCTTGCCCCCGGCCCCCGTGCGCCCCGTGTCGGGGGGCTCGGCTGCGGTCCCCGCCGCGCTGCCCCGGGGCCGCGGAGCGCGGCTGCCCGGGCTTCGGGCTGCTGGGCTGGCTGCCTAAGAGTTAGCGCCAAAAAGGATGAGCAAACGAAAAAGGGACAAGAACAAACCAAAAAGCACGCAACAACAGCGAGAAACCAAAAAGCACCAAGAAATGTCAACTCAAAAAGAAAAGTGCAAAGGCGCGGATGGCACGAGTCTGCTGTTACCCTCAGGCGCTCCTTGGTTTGGCTCTTGGGCACGCCAATGGAGAAAAGAAAAGAGAGAGAATTGGGGGGTGCCCGGAGGCGCGGGGCAGGGCAGCGGCGCCCGGGCGCCCCTGCCTTGTCCCGGACCCGGCGGCTCTTGCCCGCGCCGGGCGACTCGCACTTCCGCGGGAGGCCCCGGCGCTCCCCGACTTACATGTGAGTGAGGTGCACTCACACGCAAGGCAGCGCCTGCCGGCCGCCGGCCGCCCGCCGCCGCCCCGCGCCGGGACAGGGGATCGCTCCAGCCGCGGCGCCGCAGCCCGGAGCCAGAGAGCAGGGGAGCGCCGCGCCGGCCAGCCACCTGACGCAGCCCGCTCCGCGGTGCCGACGCGACTGAGTGTCCCCGCCGGGGAGCAGCGCTTCTAACCGGCCCCGATGACGCCCCAGCCTCTTCAGAGGACCGACCCATAGCAGCGGCCCCTATAAACCGAAGGGGAAGCGCGAAAAATCGGCCCACCGGGGACGCACCCAAATGGGCCGCCGCGCACCCTGGGGGTGCGGGCCGGTGCGGGGACCGCGCGGGTGTGGGCCAGGGGCGCGCGGGCCGCGATGGCGGGGGGCGCGGGCGCGCCCAAGACGGTGGGCGCTCAACCCCGCCTCCCAGACCTGCCTCCCAATTTTCGGTGAGTGGTGTAGCCCTGGGCGGCGTGCAAAGTGTGCGACGGCGGCGCTTACCCCTGCTGTGCGCCTCCTTACCTCCAGCCACCCACCCCGCCCTCCCAGCGGCGCGCGCCCGCCGAGGTAGGTGTCAGAGAGCCGAATTCGAATTATTTGCGACGCCCGACGGAGTTTCGTATCTTCGGACGAGAAAAGTGCGATGGGAGTGCAAAGGTGGCTGTGCTCGAAGCAGCAGGCGCGCCGGTGTCACGGGAGCCGAGGAGCGGTGGCCGTGGCTGTGGAGTCGGTGCTCGAGGCGTCCTCCCAGGTGGGAGAGGTGGCGGCCTGGCCTGGGCGCCCTAGGGGCTCTGGAACAGAGGGAAAAGTAGTTTACGGAACGTGAAGTTGTTTGAGGGTTCTTTCAAAACTTTCAAGTGTCCCGCCCCACACTAGGATCTAGCAGTGCACGGGATTAGGAGCAGGGATACCAAAGTTTCAACCAGTTGACCCCAGCCCGCCTTTCCTGGGACCTTGGTTGGATCATCTGCTGCCACCGTGGTGTCTGCTGGGATACAGTTTATTCATTCAATAAATGTTTGGTGCCTGCGGGTTCCGCGGCCCACCATGTGCCCAGGTGAGCCGAGGCGGCCAGGTAATCAAGCTAAGACATGAGCAGTGTCTTTGATGGGACACAGGCCTACATCCCGGAAAACCCAGATATGCAAAGTCCACAAACTGTCTTCCAACTTTTTCTTTGACTTCTTAACAGAGTCCATGAAACTTAAGATGTTTGGATGGAGAAGGAGAAAAAAAGAAAAGTCTACTTATACATGGAAACACATTTAACAGTCCTCAGGGGTATGGGGCGGCTGACACCACCAGAGGCCTTGAGCAAACTGTTGTATCATTTTAAGTTAGCTTTGAAAATAAAAAGACGCTATTTAAGCCATTCAACAGGATGACTGAAATTCCCCCCTTTCCCCTAGTTTGCTCCACTTCGAGTAAGAAAAGGTGTGACAGATGAAGATGCCACATATTATTTTTCTTGGCCCCTTCAGGTACACCGCTGCCCCCATCCTACAAGGCCTCTTTTTTATGAACCTGAAAGGACAACAGAGGGCGATTCAAAGTCACCAAACAACACTTGGAATTAAGAACAGGAAGCGCAGCCTAGATGCCGTCCTGCCCTAGGTTGCTGCAGACCCCTGACTTTCTCGAACTCTGCTGAAAAGTTGCTGCCAGGTTTTTGTCACACTCCTGATCATGGTCTCTCTTCCACACAAAAATACACCTTCTTTTGAAAATGCTCAAAGGAACTATCCTAGGTTGATGCTTTTCACCTAACCAAAGATGCATAAAAATATTGTGCAGATACACCCGAATGTGCTCCTGGGAAAACTCAGCAGTAAGACCTCAGGACTGATGATTCCTAGGCTGCCTGTAACAGTGATAGTAAGGCTCACTGTCATCCACCACCTAAATTGGAAAGAATCGCTTGATGATATGGCACAGGTTCTATATCTTTAGATAGTAAATTAAAAATTCCTGGCTGAATTTGATTGATTGTCACTTTTAAAAATTGTTAAAGACTTGTAAGAGGGAAGAATAGGCCAGAAATTTTTGTTATGCTCCATTTGTTCAAAAGCATCTTCCTTCCTGCTTCTAATGTGGCAAAGCACAGATACATTGTCTTTAAGAGGTAAGGTAAATAGTAACAAATACAACCTAGATACTTATGCCAGGAGCTACAAAGTTATACAATGAATATAATGAAGAGCCTCCTTATTTGGAAATCTCTGAGCTCCATTACCACCTTCCCCTTTTAGATAAGTATCACACCTGAACTTTAAAAGGGGTGAAACTGCCCCATGTCATATACTAGCATGTGTTCTAGGCAAGGCACAATTGGGACTATTGTCCTAGAAATGTGTAACGCAAGGTCAGGCTTTACTCCTTTCAGCTCTCAATCTATGAGGCCATTCTTGAAAACAAAAATTTTTTAAGTATAGGTTTCACCTATATTTTATTATGACTACTGATGAATAAATAAAGCATTTACTTTGTAAATAAATGACAGCAGGTGGAATCATGGGTTTACAGGTAAGCAAATGACACCCAGAGTGCTGAAACACAAGCTGGTTTGCGGTCAGCTAGGCTCTCTGTTTTCACTCCACACAAAGTGAAAGAAGAGATTTTATTGAGCTTTTGGCCTCAGATATGACCTCTCAAGGCCCTAAAAGTTGTGATTTTTTTTTTTTTTTAAGTCTTTCAGATTTGGAGGCTACCATGTGTGACCTTTTCATATGAGTTAGTCATTTATTTTAATTGATCATTACTGTTTTAAGTACCTAGTTTATGCTTTGAAAGTGGGGCAATCTATTAGCATAATTCTTGGAACAGTCCAGATGAAAAAGCTTTCCAATGGAAGGGGCCCCTCATCTGGCTCAGGAAGAGAAGGGAGTTATGGAGATTTCAGGGAGAGACAAAGGGCAGAATATCTTGGGTATAAAATGCCCGAAGAGAGCACAGATCTGTGGCTCAGGAGACTTGCTTCAAGCCCAAGCCAGCCAGTTGAGATCATAACACATCCCTAGCCTAAAACACTAGGTCACCTAACGAAAAAACTTGGTTAAACAGATGGTGTCACACGCTACACAGAGATACGGCCTCAAAACATTTCTTTCCAACATTCCATATTGACAACAAGAAACAACGTCCCACATCTGGGTTTGAATTCTGTGGTCTTGTCAGCTTCGTGGTGATAAAGGCAGTTTGTGTTCCTTGGCCCCTGGGTATCCTCCTTTCTGAGTAAGAATGCCTTGTCTGCCTTTCGAAGCAACGGACTTGCTACAGCTTAGAATCTTGAAAAGTGTTCTGCTTATGATGTCACTCAGTTTTTGGACAAGAATGTTATCCTTGGCCCTTCATTAGTTGGGGTCATTTTACGTTGTTTTCCAAGAGCCCAGAGCAAATATAATTATAATATTATTTTAATAGCCTAGGAAACAATAAATAGGTTTCCACTGAAACAGAAACTTTAGCTGTAAGGTTTTAATAATAGTATTTAGCACTTCCACAGTGTTTCCTGTCTTCAAAGCACATTCTGCACTTTAATTAGCTAGAATGACTGAAACTGCTATTGCAAATGAATGTCAAAGTCTATGTCATGTAGATGATGAAAGCAGGAATTGTAAAAAGCATTTCCTAGTCCCAGTTAATCCTTGTAAGAAGGCTCTATTACTTTAGACCATAAAAGTTCTTAGAAATCGAATGTAGTCATTATCTAGGACATTTTTTTCTTGTCATATTCACTAGTTAGTAACTCCAACCACAAAGTAACCCTAAACTTATATTCAAAACTAAACATGATGTAAAACTTCATTTCAGAAGACTTGAAGTCAATTACTGAAGAATTAACTACATGGCCATATGACATTTTCCTATTTATTATCCATCCACTAATTTTAAAATGATCTGTTTGTAATTCAGAACATACTCTAGTTCAAACAGAATGTGGATGTACATTCGCCAGTGTGTTTGGACCCAATTTCTTGAGTCAGTGGATTTGAGATGTTGTTCAAACATCTACTTAAAAGCATGGCACACAATATGAGGGCAACGAGGACGTTTTGCAGCCCTTCTCGATCTTTCCTGACTCTCTGATGGAGAGGCACCATCTGTGAGAGAGGCTTCCTGGTCTCTGTGGACAGATGCCCAATTCCCCAGGCCATCGATGCCTTTCTCACCACATCCCCATGAGCCCCAGAGTGGGCAGGAATGGACTTCTAACAAAGCCACCGTCTACCTTAAGAAGCGGGAAGCTAACAAAAAGAGATGACATGTATTACTTTGTTCCTTTTAGAAGCCTAAATGATATGATGCACATGTTACCCTTCATTGAAGATTCTAGGTGAACAAACAACTTGGATATCAACAGGGAACAGAAAACCCACTAGCAGGACCAAAAGGCAGACCCCATCAGCAGAACACAGGTGGCAGCTTCAACAATTAATTCCAAAACTGAAAGTCAAATCCAGGAGAAGACAGGAAGCTCCATTTTCTTTGAGGTACATCAACATCAATAACAGATCAATGGACCCACTTAATGGAGTTCTTAATTGGGTACAAAAAATATTTAAGAGTTTTACCACTCTACAGCAGGAAAGTTAATTTTCCTAAACTGAAATATCCTTCACTTCCCTTGGGGAAAAGTTTTCATGAGGACTAAGGTAATGGGAAAACCTGTTGCTTAGAACTTTTAACTTGGCCTTGAAGATGGAAATTCATCCAGGATGGAGAATAATGTAGGGAGACTAGTTAAAAATAGACGCGGCCCAGTTCACTTTCACACTTATTTACAAGGTGCCTTATTTAAATGACACTTTGATCCAACATCTTATAAAACTAATGACAACAGGAAAAAATAAGAGGCAGTTGGTGCACCTGGAGATGGGATGTTGAGACCAGTCAGGAGTTCTGAGGTACTAATAAAATTTCCTTAGATAAAAGAAACCCTTTAATTCTTCTTATTTTAAAGATTTTAGGAGTTTTTTCATAGTATTCACTTCTTCAAATTTAGCTCCATAGAATTGGAGTTTAGACAGTTAAAAACATTGGATTAATCAAGCCATTCATTTCATTTAGTTAAATGCTGCTTTGTGGACATACACAAATGAAACAACTGCTAAATAGAAGTTTTACATCTTCGGATTTTATCTACCTGCCAACCAAATGGAGGTGATCATTTTCAAACAGCCTTGCCATTAGGAACTAGCCTCAGTTTGGGAAAACTGAGATTCAGACTGGGCCTCAGGTGTCATTCGCCTTCAGAGCTAAAACCCCCTCTCCAGTCCCACTTCCATCTGCTGTTGGTAAACCAGGAATTAAGCAATTAACGTGACATAATTAGTCACACATTTAATTCATCTAGAAATGTAGGTACCTTTTCATCGTTTTGTGTTTGTCCACACGTTTTAGTTGAAATTGAAAAATGTGTAATTATCGCTTAGCTCCACCTATTTCCCTGGCTTTTATTTTGAGGAGGGAACTAACCGTCGGGGCACAGGCTGCACAGCTCCCAAAGTGGAAGGCTGCCCCCTCTTTTCACACGGGCTCCAACTGTCTTCCCCAGGGCCAACCGCAGCCTTCCTCTGCTTGATTTCCATTTAGCCTCCAGTTGGTCAAAATTAGGCGTTTGCTGGGGAGCTCAGGGCTGCGCCCTCTGCTCTCCCACTCAGCAGTTTATTGAGGGCTTGGCAGTGTGCACAGAACTCTCACTGGCCTGTTAGAAGCCCACTCAACAGCAGAGCCCAGATGGCACTGTGTCTTTCTAAGGTCCTTGCCGACCACTGGAAGTTATAGAAGGGGAAAATTATTCAGCCCAAGCGGCAAGCATTTGCAACCAGTCTGGGGATCAGATGAAAAGGAGATTTTTTATGAGCTACAGACCTCAGCTCTACCCGCAGCCACGTCCCAGGGTCTCTGCACGCCGCCCAATACTGGGAAGGCTGCCTCTGCCCACTTTCTTGAACATTCCTGTTTTTTGGTTGCCTTAGTCTCTACTACCTTCTCAGATTACGGCTCCTTTTGTGCTAATTACACCGAAAAAATTGAAAGAATGTCGCTGACTTTACAAAGAACACAAAGCAGACTTGCTTTAAAAACTAAATATAGCCAGTTTCTTTCAGAAGGCAGACAGACTCGGCCTTCCAATGATTTGTACTATGCAGATTAATTGCAGATGGCCAATTCATTTATTAGGACCCAAATGACAGAAGGGCTCAGCTATCGGCAGGACAGATTAAAAATGTGTGTTGCTTTTGGGGGCTATTTACATAAAATGAGAAGGTCTGATTAATGACGAACTTTTTTCCCCAGCACTTAATTGTAAATTAAGATTTGCTGATGATGACGGGCTAATTTAAGCTACCATGGAAAGAGGAAAGAAATGGAAGCTGCCGACTGTAGGAAGCAGTACCTGTACTGCACAGGTAAAAACATAAATGAAACAAAAGAAGAAAATCTAACTTCTCATTCTGGAAGGCAGTGGCTGACACAGATCAAGAGGATATTGTTTTTGCAGCCCCTGTTCTCCATTATGTAAGAAATGGCCTTTTAAAAGACAGACTTGGGAAGGGGGTATTATCTCTGCTAGCCAAGCAAATTATAGATTACTCCCCACTTCCACCCCCACCACCATGAAATCCCGAAAGAGTTAACAGGTGAACAGTAGCAGCTTGGAATGATTTTTTTTTTCCTAAGGAACATTAAATACTGAATTGCTCATGCTGAAATAACGCTACAGCTGTGATCCGTGGGGCTGAGTTTTGGACACTGGCTCGAGTGACAGGTGTACTCGTTGTTTGCCCAGCTCGGCTGAAATTGTGATGCCTAACTCAAATGTTTTCCCAATTAACTGGTGAGGATTCTGGAGCCAGCTAGGAAAGGGCCTTTTGCCACAAGGACGGAAGACATGTGTGCTCAGCCTTCAACAAAAATGTCAGCCTTAGGGGAGAATGGAGCCGTTGCTCCCTGATCGTAAAAACAAGAAAATGGAGATGGACCTGCAATGTCCAGAAAGGTAGGGAAAAGAGACAATCTAATTGTGACCAAACCCTTCTAGGTTCTAAAGCAAACAGGTCTGTCCTATAGTTCAGCTCTTGGAGGATTTTAGGGATTGAAGCAAGTCCAGAATTCTAGGAAATGTGTCACCAAAATTGGTATTATTAGAGAAAGTGGCACAAAGCTACAAGTGCAGAGTCTGATCTGTAACATGCTAATTACATCTATTTTTATCCCAGGGTTGCAGTGACCTAACATCAAGAAATAAAAACTCTGGAAAACTAGCCCTTCGCATATAGAAGGTATGATTACCCTTGGGTATGGGAGCCCCTGGGAAAACTTTCACTGGGTCCATGGATTTCACCTGAGGTAAGAAGGCAGCAGTCACCCAGGAAGGTGGTTGACTTTCAAGAGCACTTGGCAGCAGTGAGGGGAGGCACATGGGGAGTTGGGGAATAATGTCAGCATGTAGTAAGAGGGGAACTCTGAAATGTCCAAGGCCAGCCCAAGCAAACGGCACTATCTCCACGTGGTGCCTTGGTCTGGAAAGGGAAGGAAGAAGGCTAGGCTATGTTTGCCAAGCCAAGACTTATAAATGAGGAAGCTTTCCTCAATCCATTCCACTGATAGCAAAGGCCCTGGATCCCTATCTTCTACCAAGATGGTGCCAAATAACCGAACCATACAAAGGAAATTGGTATAAAACTTAATTGGGACCCAGAGACATCTAATCTCCAAGTTAAAGGACTACTCCTTTTACTCATAACCGTTGGAGGCATACCAAAGCCTAGAAAAGCCTAAATGACCCTAAATTCATATTCTGGTGTTATTTAACCCATGCCTCTGGGAGGCGCTCAAGAACAGGATAATTTAATGTCATTCTCAGCCTGAAAAGTTCCTTAGTTTTCTTTTAATCAGTAATTATTTTAAATGCATCATTTCAACAAGATACCATGAGTTAGTTGACTGAATGCATATAAAACCAAAATGTTGACTAGTATAATCCCCAAATCGAATTAATATTTTAATCTTAGGTATAACATACTTTTATATTTCATTTACCTTGCACATTCTTAAATGTGTTAAATGTGTTTTCCACAACTTGGCATAACTACACATCCACTAGGTTTATTGGGTGGGGAGGCAGAGAAGAGAACTTTGTTTTAAAAGAAAAAAAAGAAAAAAAAAAGCTATGACTAAAGGATAGAACTCTACAGCAAACATTTAGTTTCTACAATTGATGCCAAAGGTAGAAGAGATTTTGAGAGAAAAAAAAAGATGGATAATTTCTAAAATATGTAAACAACAAATATGCAAATGCAAGGAAAAAAAAAAAAAACACTACTAGCAGCATGAAAACCCCAGGGAAACAAACAAGAACATCATTGTAATTGAAAGTAATTACTTTCAACTTAATCTTCCTCCCAATACCTGATAATTCTGTGAAATCACCCAGCTGTCACTCTTGTCCTTTTAGAAACATGACATTGATTTGTCTAGCAAAGACCCATCATTAGAATTCTGAGGTCTGCCTAATGGGACTACTAATAAATCTAAGTCATCAATTCTTGACCTTTTGTTTCCTGAAATTCTCGGTATGTGGTAAACTGCTGAAAACACATTTTCAAGGTCTGTGACTGTAACATGAAAAATAAAGGATCAAGGCTGCGCTTTGAAGGTCTGATCATATCTGGGTTCTGCCCTGCCTGTGCCCCAGAGGGAAAATAAGCAAGATGGATTAGGAACAGCATCTGGGGGTCATGTCAATACCCTCTTTTGGGCTGAGCTGTTTGCAAATAGAAATGAACTGTGTAAGACTGAACTAAAAAGGGAGATGTGCCAAGGAGCCATTGCCCCTTCCCCTGCCTCTCCTTGTCCTCTTCCTCCCTCATCTGCCTGACTTTTTACTGCACTGAGAGATCAGGAAAAAGTCCAGCCAAGAGAGTCTAAATTGACTATGCACACAAGAAAGAGAGAGAGAGGGAGATTTTCTAGTCTCAGTTTTGGTGACTTTGAAATAAAAGGTTTGGGTTGGGGAGGGTCAGCTTTTTTTTCAAGGAACAGAATCATGGAAATTTCTTCTTTTTCTGTAAAAGCAAAACACTTCTCACCCTTATTTTTTGCTGGCTGGATTGAGCTGGTTGTAACCTAAGACAAAATGCAGGCAGGTGCCTTCGGCTTCCTCTAAATTCTAAGATGGCTGCAGGCACCAGACTCTGACAGTGATGTTGCTGAGAGTCTAGCCGTAAAAATTTCTTTCCACACGGTTCTCCCTCCACATCTGCCTAGAAGGACTAGTCTGCTGCTTCATTTTCCCCCTCCTCTGCAGCCAATTTCAGATGGCTGCAGCAGAGAAAGTGAGACCCCCCCACACCTTGTTTGTGCGTACCCTTCCTTCCACGCCCCTCTGAGTGCATTTGGGCTGTGTTGGGGTGACATCGGGACAGGTGGTTGGCTGAGCTGATCCTCTCAAATATTCAGGCAAACTGGTTGTTTGTAGACAAAACATCCAGATGCTTTTTCACGATTGAACTTTTGATCAAATTGATTGGATGCTTTGGTGTCAAGAAGACAAAAATCCAAGTCAGAAAGGTCACCAGAATAGGAAATTTGCAGGCAATGAATAGTAGGAAGAATTACATATTTCTAGCAATGAAAAATGTGAGTTTTTAGATTGTGCTGAATGACTCGATACTGGCCAGAGCAAAGATAGAAGTGAACGAATGGATCTTTTTAAGGTTATATTGTTCCCATTTATTTGGCTTTGTGCTGCCAGAAAGTGGCTTGGAGGCTTGCTTTTTAGTGCTCTGTAAAATGTAAATGGTCTAAGAAGCTATTTAATCTCAAACAATATTAATTGTGACATGAAAAATGAGACCAATTCTTCCAACATTACAATCACCACCACCTCACATTAACTGATCACCTCACTATGTTTCTCAAAAGAGCCTGAATATTTTCCTTTTCCAAACTGCCTATTTTTAAGAGGAGACAAAAATCCTCAAATACTTTACTTATTCTGATGCTGAAAATGTGGTCTCCTAAAGTGGGCTTCCTTTGGCCTCCAGGCTCTGCAAACCTCTACATCTGATTTGTCTTGTTCTCCCCTCCCCCGGCGCCCCCCGCCCCCCACCGCCTCTGAATTAAAACTCTTTCTAAAATAAAACCACTAAGCAGCCAAACGGTCATAAGCCAAGATGCTGCTCCTGCATCTCCCTGCTTCCAGACAGAACTGCTGGACCCTAATGCTGCTTTCCAGGAGAAATAGGGGGAAAATGCATTATCACATATTTTTAAAGTGTTTTTCCCTAAACGGGTCCATTAAAATCAGCAAGATCACTGTTCCTCCATCCCTGTAGCAGGCAGAATCACCACGCATGGAGATAGGAGCAAATTTGTATTTCCAGTTGGCTCTGATGGGGAGATTGCAGTTGTTCTAGGAAAGGCGTATCTCTATCCCTGCAGTACTGCCTCACAGTTTCAAGACCACTGCCTCCTCCCATGAGATTCTGCAGATGTTACACTTTGCTTGTTAAACCTCTTGCTAAATGTTAAGAAATAAAGTAGTTTTACTTGTAAATGTCCGTAATTCACCTACTGCAAAGCCCTAAGTCCTTGCTGTTTCATTACCAGCTGCCTGTTAATAACCATCAAATTAGAAGTGTCTCTAGCAGCATAACAATTTAGTGAGGGGAATAAGAACAGAAAATTACAAATTGTTCAGAGAAGTTGCCGCATAGCAGGCCTCCTGGGGCCGGGGCCTGATGCCCGTTGGTGTTTAGTTCAAGGCCACGGGGCTCTCTTGGGTGACATCACTTCTAACATAGATACTGTGTAATTCAGTTACACAAACGCAGCCCAGACAAGCAGGCTCACATCATCTCTTGTGCTCTGCGTAAGTCTGCACCAGAGGCTCTCAACACAGCCTGCACTTCCTGTTGCATGCCACGAAAGAGCCCTAAAACCAAGGAGGGAGGTGAAAGGAAGTACAAAATAATGCACCTTCTATGTTTTTGTTTTTTTTGTTTTTTGTTTTGTGTTTTTTTTTTTTTCGTCCCTTTCTGCTCCCTTCATCTCTAAGGAATCCACAGCTAACCTGGAGGCATTTTGTTACTTCCCATTCCCAGGGAAAAAGGCTTTTTCCAGCTGTGAGAGTCTAGGATTCACTTTTATCTCTTTCTAAACACTACCAGCCCAGAATCCTCAGACCACTTTTGGGCATTATAAGCAACACAGTAGGTACCTCCTGTGGACCCCATGCCTTGGATCAGAGCAGGGATTACGGGCAAGGCTGAGAGGTGGGAAGTCAGCGACAGCGCCATTCTCTCGTTCTTGCTTGAGCTGACTGTAGCTTCTTCACATCTGGTGCACCAGCTCTTTCCCCATTCCTAAACCAGATAGCCGGCCTCTGCCCATCAGAACATCAGTCCTGGGCTTCCTGGGCTCTGTCCCTTTATCCAGCTCTGAAGCCATTGAGTGTCCATTTCAACCTCACACCTGACTTAGCACCTGACTTTAAAGAAAAACATCCTTTTCACCAATAAGGTATGTGACCACTTGAAACCCCTCCAAGGCTTTCAAAGCCGGTGGAGCAGAGCATAACAGCAGAGGAGAACCACCCCCGGGGTTAAAATCTCACAGAAGGAAAGGGGAAAGCTGGCAGTAGCAGGTGGCTCCTTTGGGCTATCCTATTCACCATTTGCCCCTGGCTGACTAGTCCTGGGCCCCCACAGAATGGGCCACTGGTGCACAGGCTCAGGAAAGGGCTTCTCTCACCCTCTCCAAGTGCATCTGTCATTTGGCAGTGACAGCCGCTTTGCGCTCTGTACCTTGGCAGCTCACATCTCTTTCAGAGGCTCCCTCCTTTCCCCCCACCACGAGCCTCCTCTGTAAAAACCCAAAACAAAACAAAACAAAACAAAATCTTGTTCTTTCATCATAATTAAAGTGCTGTCAGGGAAAATGGCTGAGGTTTGCTGCTGTTGAAATGACCCTCCTTCTCCTTCTCCACTCCTCTTCGCTTCTCTCATTTGCTAAAGTGGTTCTTTCTCTGCCTGAAATCAGGCTCTTTGGTGATGGAAATTTTAGCTTAAAGCAGAGAGTTCTAAGCAGAATCCTAACCTTGCGAGGGTGGGGAGAAAATCAGTGTTTTGAGCTGGCCTCTGTTTGCAGCAAGGTGCTGGTGAGGCCATTTTCATCAGGAGGAACAGTGGCGGTGGCTATCTCTGGGCTTTAGATGCACGCAAGGTCTCCTAAATACAAGTCACTGTCATGTACACAATTTAGCAAAACTTGACGGCTGATTTCTCCCCGTTGACTTAGCTGAGGGTCAGGTGGAAGCTATTTAGAAGTAAGTACAGAGGTTCTGCATCTGTGAAGATAAAATCCAAACGCCTCTCATGCTCGGAGGGAAAGTGTGCCTGCATGTTTACTATCACTGCTGGCCTACGTGCTTGTGTGTTTGAAATAAAACTGTAACTTATATAATTCGATGTTCTTCTCCTCACTGAGTGTTACTGAGTCATACTTGGTGTGTGTGGGGGGGAACTTCTTGTGTGCTGTGGACACGCATCGTGTAGGGGTCTTTTTAACACCTCATATCATTTTGTGACAATGTCATTCTAATCCTGTTAGCCATCACAGAACTTTCTGAAAATATTTCAGGTGGCTGACATTAAAAAACAAAAACCCTCCCTCTGAGTGACTTTGAACTCTGCCATTAGAATCCATGACATCTATTCACATACACATTATGGGAGGGACTATGATATTCATCCCAGCTGTCACCTACTTACATTATAAGGAAACTCGAGTGTCAGGAGCTTTCAAAATTAGCTTCATTTCCTTTTCCTAAAGATCACACATCTCAGAAAGGCCCCTTTTAACTTACACTGGGGAACTTAATTGGCAGGCTTTTGGGTTTCTGTAAGGGTACTGCTAATATCTGTCAAGTCAAGATGGCAATCTGGGCCGCCCTCAATGGAATCGTTAGCTGTTAATACACCTCTGAGTAACTCTAAGCGAAGGTGTGAAATCAACCCAGGCTCCACTAAGCCCCAGTTTTTCCTAAGGATATAACCGCAGTACAGTTGGTGGGGGGGGAGCTGTTTATGTAACAAACAACAAGGTGGTTTTGCTGCTGGCTTATTTGCTGGCCTGGCCTCCTGCCTCCTTGCTCCTTCTCCCTATGCCCTTCACATTATATTTCTTTTTTAAAGAAAGCAAAGCAACCGTATAGTACTCAAGCCTCTTTTATTTCCTGACTGTTTTATGTGTCATAGCCATGGACGCTGGAGAAAAACATGGGGCTTGTCATTATCGACCGGAGCTGGAATGAGTCAGGCACCCTGAAGGCTGCGGTCTGAACCTTACTGCCATTGAATGGGGTGGGGGGGGGGTACCCCGCTGCCAGGCAAAATAGCACTAAGCAGTATGCTGCTACTTGGAGATCTGGGGTGAGGGGTCTGCGTGTCCTGGGGTCACAGTGGAAGAAAGTCAACTCATTGCTTTGAGGGCTGCTAGGCAGCCATAGACTTGGGTTGGGAATAACAGGGTATGGGGCTGGAACTAGAAGTGGGGAGGGGGTGACTGCCCAAATGCCCTCCCCTATTCCCCCCAATGCCTCTTGTTAGAATGCTACTCTTAAGAACCCCACTATTAAAAATGTGACTCTCTGGGCTTTTGGGCCTCTAAAGCTCTTTATGAAAATGCAAATGTCCCTTAAAAGTAGCTCCATAAGCCTTTGCCAGCTAATGGGATTAACTGAAGAGAACACAGCCACCTGCAGGCAGGTAAGGAGGCCTGGGGCCAAATCAACTTTTCAGATTTGCCATGTGCTCATCCATGATCACCTAGAACACAAAATTCAGGCATTCCTGTTTCAGTGGCAATTTTTAAGAAGCCACAACTTAATAATTCTATAAATCTCAATCATATTCACTATGGAGTAAAGTTTACCTGAGAGTTCTTTCAGCTGAGTCATCCACACAAAAAAACCTTCCCTTGTCTTATTTTTAACATAAAAAATAGCTGGCAATCTGTATTACACACTCATATTTTCAAAAAAACCATGCAGGTCACTATCATGTGCTGTGATAGTTAGACAACTATCAATAAGACATTATTTCAAGGGTAATAAATAGATAATTTAAAAGTATTTGTGAAAGGAAAGTTGGAAATAAAATTCTGGAAATTAAAATGTGTTTTTCTTTCCACAATGACTGGGCACTAATTATAGTATTTGAATATAGACTATCTCTATCTGCATTAGGGAACAAAAGAGACCCAAAGCTCAGGATCTAAGATGGAGGACTGGAACTAAGATAGAGGGCAGACCAGGAACTAAGATGGAAGGCAGGCCAGGAGCAAAGATGGAGGGCAGGCCAGGAGCTAAGATGGAAGGTAGGCCAGGAGCTAAGATGGAGGGTAGGCCAGGAACTAAGATAGAAGGCAGGGGAGGAGCTAAGATGTAAGACTAGAGCTAAGACGGGGGCCAGCCCAAGAGCTAAGATGGAGGGTTGGAGCTAACATGGAGGATGAAAGCACTAAGGTGAAAGCACTTTGTAGTACATCAGGACCTGACTGCAAACTACACTTTCCCATCTAACTCTCAAAACACTAATTCTAGACATAGAAGATTTCTAAGGTTAGGTGGGAAATATTGGGCCCATCCTCCTAAAAGAATTTTAGTCTTGAAAGATCCTGGAAGGCATAGTTTGGCTCCAGAGAGCACACAATGAAAGAAAGAAGTTGGCAAAAGGCAGTTCTCAGCACCACTCTTGGGCCAGGCCTCTGCAGCCCCTCCTGGAAGCAAGACTGCCTCCTCAGCATGACCAGTAACCCTCTGGGCTATGCCTCCTGGAGAAAGGCCTCATTCAGTCCCCTGACTGACAAGTTATCAACAGGGAGGTCTACCCTATCAACAGGGAGGTCTACCCTGTGACTAGAAAAGGTTCAGTTGCTGCTGTTTGTGCAGAAATTTTCAGCCTCAGAGTGGCATGAAAATCTGAATGGCTGTGCCTGTCAAATGTTGTTTGTTTTGATCCCAGCAGATCCTTCTAGGTTTTCTGCAGTTTAATTATCAGCACTCATGACACCTTTAGGTAATCTCTGATTTGGTGTGCTCAACTGGGCTGGAAGACTCTTAGCAGGCTGTTGAAGTCTTTTGGTTGACAATCTTTTCACCTTTCCTTATTTATTCCCTATGTAATCACTTAGCAGAGACTGCCCACTCTTCTTAACTTCCTGGGTTTGTTTTGATTCCATAAAGGGAGTCGCAATGTCTCATACCTTTGTCTTCCCCACAGGGAAGGGCACATATTTGGCACTCAATACATGTATATCGAATGAATGAATTAACAAATGAAAATGCCCGAATTGAGGCAAACTCACCGACCCGGCAAGGATTCATCCTTCTAAGGGACGTGGCAGACACGTGAGCAGCTACTGCAAGCTTAGAGACGCTACTAGACAGACAAAAAGGAGTAAGGCTATTTCGACCTACAAGTTAACCAAAAAATTAGGAAATAACTTATCAGCGAGAAAAAATGGGTACATGTGCCAGTCCCTGTGTACCAAGGACTGGGCAGGATTCCATGCTTTTGCCAAGTTGGACATAATCTACATATGAGTAAACCTCAGACCTGCCAATAGTCAAACATTTGAAAAATTAATTTGTGACAACTGTTTTCACTTGGAACCATGATGGATTTAACTATTTTCTTAAATGAGGCATGTCATTTTATGCTAAATTTCCATTAAACATTTCCCAACATTTCTTTCTTCCTGAAGAACCACCATGACCCCTAACTCCCTGACAACTCCAAAATGTCACAGAAGGCCCATTTTATAAACATATTTGTGAATGAGTTCCTTTTCTTAGCTATTAGATCAGCAATTATTTTCCCCAACACTGGCCCCTAATCAGCCATTTTGCTAAGTCTCAAAGCAACACAAATTTAGCTCAAATCAATTAGCAACACATTTCTAGCTCTTGGCACTTGGGGAGAGTCTGAACTACTCCTGATGGGGTGAAGCTAACGCCTTGAGAATGAACTGAGAGGCAGGTCAGCCCAGGAAGCCTTTGTGGTTGTGCTTTACAAGAAGGCCAAAACGTGGGAGAATGGGGCCCAACCACAACAAATTAGGATGAAATTTTGATTTTATTTTTTTCTCTTGAGCTGATGAATGAAGCCCAGGACATAGAAAAGCAGCTGACGAAATATTTTCCCCACCAATGCCAGGAAGCTGAAGGTCTGCTCTTGTGATTTGCATCTGGCTGTGATGTTCTCTCTCTGCCCCCCACCCTCACCCCAGCACAGAGCAATCAACCTTGTCCCTGTTCTCCTCCTGCTGAATTCCCCCCTTTTCTCTTCCCCTCACCTTTCCTTGCTGAACAGATTGTCTTCCCTCTCTAATGAACATACCCCAAGAGAATAAAACTTGTTTTTCAAAGTGGGAAGGGGGGATGGGAGGAAGAAAGGAAGGAAGGGAGGAAGGAAGGAAAAAGAAAAAAGAAAACAATGCCTATAATGGGTCTGGCTGGAACCCAATTCTCAAGGACATCGATTTGTAAATTCAAAGGTTTCCCCAACATCAAAGATGTATACTTAACATATAGGATGCTCACTTTTAACCTGAGGGTTTGCTTTGTTTTGTTCTGGATGATTATCAAAATTAAAAATTTATGTTTTTTTTTTTTTTTTTTTTTTTTTTGAACTGGAAGGTTCTCTGTGTGCCAGACTTCCTAAAACAAAACAAAACCACTTAGTGGGATAAGGCATGTGAAAATACTTGGAAAATGAAGTTGTGCTACATGCAGTGTGTTCCTAAGTTTAAAATAAAACAAAAATTGGACCATCATTTTAGAATCGGGAGATAAACATTTGAGAAAGCAATAAGAGGTGAGAGGGCAGTGGTCAGAGCTCGGAGGGCGGTGGTGGCCCCCGTCTTGGCACACAGGAGAGGCCTCTGTCCCAGCTCTTCTGGTTGGCACTTGAACCAACAAAAGACCTCATGGGGCAGTGAGATGGGGAGGAGAGGATGCCCCAGCGTGGATTGTGAGCCTGCCTCTCCTCCCTGTACTCCTGTCCTGTCCAGCCAGCCTTACCCCTCAGCTGTGCCAGCCACACCCTCCTTGGCAGTGCTCTACCCCCTGCCTGGTAGAAGGATAATCACTTGCAACCTGATCCTCTCCTCTGTTCTGGACTAGGAGTTCCTAGAGGGCAAGGACCCCATTTGGTGCTTAGAGCCAAACCTGGCAAAGGCACTCTTTTTTCTTTTCTTTTCCTCTCTTTTCTTTTCTCCTCCTCCCTCCTCCCTCCCTTCTTCCTTCCTTTTTTCCTTTCCCTCTTTTTTCCTCCTCTCTCTCCCTTTCAATTTTTCTTTCTTTCTTTTTTTTTTTAGACAGAGTGTCATTCTTTTTGCCCAGGCCAGAGTGCAATGGCACAATCTCAGCTCACCGCAACCCCTGCCTCCCAGGTTCAAGCAATTCTCCTGTCTCAGCCTCCCAAGTAGCTGGGATTACAGGCATTTGCCACCCTGCCCGGCTAATTTTGTATTTTTAGTAGAGATGAGGTTTCTCCATGTTGGTCAGGCTGGTCTCTAAACTCCTGACCTCAGGTGATCTGCCCACCTTGGCCTCCCAAAGTGCTGGGACTACAGGCGTGAACCACTGTTCCCTTTCAAATTTTTAAATTTAATCTCTATTTACTTCCTTCCTTCTGTTTGTACCTTCTCTTTGTCTCTCTCTTTCAACAATAAACAACTGGCCAAAGGGAATTGGTTTTAATTTCTGAGTCGTTCACAAGGACCCCGGGATTTCAAAAGATCAGAGAAGGAAAAACAAAGGGAGGGAACCTCAATTCTTTCTCTGCTCTTCCCCACTAGCGAAAGGACTAAACAAGTGAAAGAACTGAGGAAGGACGATGGCGAACATGGAAGAGCTCTAAGGAAACTGCCCTGTAGTGTGTGTTTGTGGAGCAGGGGGATTAATATGAAACTGCACACCACGATTCATGCCGTCTCAAAACTATCCATACACCTGAGTGAAGAACAGGGGGAGATAATGATCAAGAAAATCACAGCAGGGTGAGGGCAGGCTGGGGGGATTTCCTGTAATATTATGATGTCATTTTAACAATAAATACAACTAGAAGAAAAGGCGCCAGACCAAGTGTGGGATGTGGGTTCCATGTCCTGTGGGAAGCGAAAGTGGGCAGCTGGGCCCCAGTAGGGAGAGTTCTAAGAGGGTGTGGTTCCCTCTAAGGGAGGGATTTGTGCGTCTGGCGCGGGAAGAAGACTGACCAAGAAAGCCACCAAATAAACAGACCAAACCCCCAACCACCCCTCCCCTGAGAAAAGCACAGAATGGCTGTATTGGTGTTAAAAGTAAGGTCCCTGGGACCCAAGACAGGATGAGAGCCCCAACCAAAACACCCTGGAAACACGGGGCTTTTTTTCCATTTGGGCATCCTAAATTTCATCTAGAGAATTCCAAGATCCCACTTTCTGAGAGCAGACCCAGCCATTCTGAGCTCTCTGCTGACCTCTGGTGGGCAGGAGCTCCAGTGGCCCAGGGAAGGTTGGAAAGAGGCAGTCACCTGCCCTGGCCTCCCCTGCTCCCATGGTCTACAGGGTCACCTGCCCTCAGCCACCACTCGGGGCTAGAAGTCAGGAACTGTGAGGAGAAGAAAGTGCAAGAAAAGCTTTAAAGAATTCTCAGAAGAATATGGGCATAAGAGAATAATGTTGTAGGAAATTTATCAACTAAAAGAAAAGTGTTTAAACAGGTGAGTGGGAGGGACGTTTACCTTCAATCAACTGTTTGTATACAGTTTCCTTAACTTTACAGTTTTAAGAGTAAGGGGAGAGAGAATGTGTACATGAATGGGATATGGAGGGTAAATTTGATCAGAAAGAAAGAAATTCCCATTGGAGGACTCTGTAGGCCCTTGTGTGGGAGGCCTGTGTGGCCCTTCTCAAATAGATGACCTCATCATTTTCCAGCTGCTGGGTGGGGTGGTGGGGGGCGGAAACGGTAGGGAATGGCAACGGCACCTGTTCTCGGAACCAAGGAATTTGGCCCAGACACCATCAGACCCAGCTTGCCCTTCAGTGGAAACGAGGCCTGAAGAAGCCAGAAGTGGCCTGCCCCAAGGCAGTGCTGAGCCTGAGATGGACAGTAGGGGTCCCATCCTTAGAGAGGACGCCTTCGCTGGTGAGAATGCCCTGCTGTACCATGAAGCACTGAGAAGTGGAGAGGGGTTGAGGAGGGGAAGAACTTAAAACTAGCCCTGAGGTCTCAGAGATCCGGAAAAACTCAATGATGCTTGCATGAATGGAAAAGCAACGCTTTATCCCTAGCAAGTCCCCTCTCTGTGAACAGTCATTGACCATGCACCTCAAATTCTACTCCATCTCCCCATATTGTCTTAAATGCTCACTTCTCCAGGTAGGCCCCTTGGATTTCCCTGGTGGAAACGAGCTCTGCTCATCTATGAACCTCTTTCTTAGCTCTTGATTGAGGTGTGAAAGAGTTTACCAGCAAACTCTGCTCCTGCAAAGATTCTCCCGGCGATGGGGACCCAGAAACTATTAATTATTTACCAAAGGACAACAGAGGGCCCTACCATTTGATTTCCTATACAATCTTCCATCTTGGAACAGACATTTAAAAAAGTGTGTGTTGGATAGGGTGTTGGCATACCTCGTCTATTTAAACTATATCAGATAATTAAATAAGTTTTAAAGTGAGAAAGACTTCCCTCCTGTTTTTTCAGTTGAGAAAAACTAGAACCAGGGATTTGTCCAGGATCTCAGGACCGGTTCCCAGGAGAACTGGGGCACCAGGGCTGTGAATCTGGAGGTTACCTGATCCTGTTCTTTCCTGCCCTGGCTAAGATCTTCAGATCCACTAGTTAAAAGTGGCGGGGATTTGTCCTTAGATGTCAATTGCTCAACTGTAAACTTTTAAAAACATTCCTCAGCCTTAGGGGCCGGGACTGTGTCCCTGAGAAGGAGGATTTAGGGAGGGGGATGCGGGTTCTGCCTTAGGCACCAGCACAAGAGTGAATTTTTGAAAGCCAGGCTGTCAATAGTAAAAGCCGAGCGCCCTCTGCCAGCCAGTTCTGAGCGGCCTTGCTTTCTTCCATTGTTTCCACTTCCCAGCCTTGCATAATTCGTGTTCTCATTTATTTCCCTCCAAAAAAAGGTGGTTCCTGCTCAGAAAGCCCCCCCAAAATAAGAACCCTATTTAAAAATAAATGTCAGAAGAGAGCGAGAGAGTGAGAAAAAAAAAGGAAAAGTGAGAAAGAAATTCGAGAATTCCTTAGGAGGCTGCTTTCCGCTCTCCCCTTTCTGGGTTGTGAAACTTGTGAGAAAATGAGAGATGAGCCCCCTTTCTCCAACTAAGGCAGCCCTAATGATCTTCCTTCTTCTTTCTGACCTCCCACCTTCTTCTGGCAGAGCAGATGCCCCACTTTGAGCCTGCCTTAACATCTGATCAGACCCTAACTCTGGGGAATCAAGATTGTAGGGCCAGAAAAAAAAAAAAAACAACAACAAAAAAGGCCAGCCACGGTGGTTCATGCCTGTAATCCCAGAACTTTGGGAGGCCAAGGCAGGCAGATCACCTGAAGTTAGGAGTTCTAGACCAGCCTGGCCAACATGGCGAAACCCCGTCTCTACTAAAAAGAAAAATATTAGACCGGGCACAGTGGCTCATGCCTGTAATCCCAGCACTTTGGGAGGAGGCCGAGGCAGGTGGATCACCTGAGATCAGGAATTCGAGACCAGCCTGACCAACCTGGAGAACCCCATCTCTACTAAAAATACAAAATTAGCTATGTGTGGTAGCATGTGCCTGTGGTCCCAGCTACTCAGGAAGTTGAGGCAGGAGAATTGCTTGAACCTGGGAGGTGGAGTTTGCAGTGAGCCAAGATCATGCCACTTCACTCCAGCTTGGGTGACACAGCAAGATTCCATCTCAAAAAAAGAAAAGAAAAGAAACAGAGAGGCATCCACTGTGTGCTACCTGTTAGCTTAAGTATGAGGCTGAGATGCCTGCAAGCATTTTGGATTCATCCCTGGCACGTGAGTCCAAGTCTCAATCTCAAGCCTCCTTTCTCAAGCTGTCCCTGTCCTGCTCCCATCTTGGGTCTTGACTTCCTCATACATAAAGCTGAACACAGAGATATCCTCTGCTTCTTCCCTGACAACCCATCAAATTTAAGGTGCTCTCCTGACCATGGCAGGACCCCAGGAATACTTGGCAGAATCACTCCCAAATGGGGCCTTGTCAATACTTTCAAGAATCAAACTTTAGCCTTTTCCTGATGTCAACTTAGCAAATTCATGGAATCCTAGAATAAAGTTCTAGAATCAACCAAGGTCCCAGGAATGAGAACTCCCAACTTCTAACCCAGTGCTGTTTGTACTATTCTAGGATCCTCCCAAAGAGCTGGAGCTCCTCTGCCCACAGCCTCCCCCATCGGATCAGACCTACAGTAGAAGACAGCAAGGAGTAAGCACTGTAAGCTCACAAACACCAAACTGCCCTAGGATGAACGATTTCGTAAGAGCGCTCCAGAATGACTGGATCCCATCAGGAACATTTCCAAGGACTCCCACTCAGAAAGGAGAACCCTCCTAAACCCCACCCTGGCCATTTGTTTTGCAAAACAAAATGATCTAATGTGCTTTCCCTTTAGCAGCTAAAACTGCTTAATTATAAATAGCTAGAAGTTTTCTGGCAATCCAACTTTACAAAATTTTCCCCTAACGTCTGGCATTTGTTTTTGGGTTCTGCCCTGAGTCTTCTAAGCATTTGCTTGGAAAGCTGTTGCACTTTCCCAGGCAAAATGTCAAAATCAACATTCAAAAAGCTTGCCTTGAGTAATTTCTAGGATTCTGCACTAAGAAGGTTTTATAGTTAGGGGGCACTTTGCTTCGCTGAACTTGTGACAAAAAGCTAGTCTTCAGACAAGTTTTGATTTCAAATGATATTTTAAATTTTACATGTTTGATATATAATTTATCAAACTACCAATATATTTCTACACCTTCCCCTAAAGAAATCCTAATGGTAAAAGCTAAAGTGTTGAAATACACGTACATGTCTGGAGGGGAGAGTGGTCATTGTCTATCTATTTATTTACTTTCCTGGCCTTTGCAATGAACTCAGAGGTCACAAATTCGAAACTCCCTAAGGGGGAAAGAAGAAAGAAAAAAGAAAAAAGAAAAAATCTCCTTTGAAAAAATTAGATCCCTAATGATTCTGTTTCAGTTGTTACAATCAGATGTTTCAATTCAAAAACTTGATGAAGGGCCGGGCGCGGTGGCTCAAGCCTGTAATCCCAGCACTTTGGGAGGCCGAGACGGGCGGATCACGAGGTCAGGAGATCGAGACCATCCTGGCTAACCCGGTGAAACCCCGTCTCTACTAAAAATACAAAAAACTAGCCGGGCGAGGTGGCGGCGCCTGTAGTCCCAGCTACTCCGGAGGCTGAGGCAGGAGAATGGCGTAAAACCCGGGAGGCGGAGCTTGCAGTGAGCTGAGATCCGGCCACTGCACTCCAGCCTGGGCGAAAGAGCAAGACTCCGTCTCAAAAAAAAAAAAAACTTGATGAGATGAATTCAGATGTTACAATCTGAAAACTCTATAGAAAGACCAAATGGGGGCAAAAATATAAATGTGTTATGTCAAAATATAACAAAGAAGTTCAAGTCCCCTTTCATAATGGTTACTTGAGAGAGGCTGGTCAGATGCAAGTTAGGGACTTAGACCACTGTTTAAAATTAAGATCACAATTTAGTCCTGTTATGGTTATTTCAAGAAATAATGGTTACAGAGTCTGCCCTAGGATGGAGAAGGGGGTGTCCACTTTATCAAAGACCAAGCACAAGACTCTTGACCGGGAAATGTCCTTGGACTGTTACTGTTACTGGCATAGCTATGCTTCATTCCTGAGAGATCTTATGCTCTTTCTCAGTCCAGTCATTCAGAGCTGTTCCTTCCACTGCCCCTCTCTCCTGCAATCGAACTTTGTGCCTTGAAAGACCAGTTGCTAAAGGTTATAGGTTACCTCCATGCAGTAGGCTGGTTCCCTATGGGCCTGGGACTAGGCAGACTCAGCAACTGGGGCTCACACACTGCTTGCTGGTGGGTACACATTATCAGTTAAAGACTCTGCTGCTGTTTTGGGGAACACATATAAAGTGAGGCTCCTGCCACCCTAGAGCTGACACATTGTCAGCAGCCATCTGACAGATGGGTCCTTCATGTCTTGGCATCCTTCTCTACCATGCAGAGTGAATTAATTGAGTGTGCACCAGTCAGAGAGAGAGAGTTCCTAGCCTGCTACAGGAAGAGGCATCCTGAAGAACCCCTGAGTGGAAGATGTGATCATTTCAGGGTAAAGGCTATTTAAGCACTGATTTAGCCTAGCTATGGGACTGACTTGGTTAATCAAAGTCCACTCATTGTTTACTTCCCTGAAATAATTTCCTTTTCTATTCTAGTTAGGGTCATCTGGGTCACTTTCTTCTCTGAGATTTCTAGAAATTACTTCTGCAGGGTTGGATGCGGTGGCTCATGCCTGTAATCCCAGCTACTAGGGAGGCTGAGGCAGGAGAGTTGCTTGAACTCAGGAGGCAGAGATTGCAGTCATCCAAAATCATGCCATTGCACTTCTGCCTGGGCAACAAGAGTGAAACTCCATCTCAAAAAAAAAAAAAAAAAGTAACTGCAGTGGACAAACTTTTCTCTGGAAAAAAAAATAGGTATTTTATATTGTATGTAATATATATGATATATATGACATATCACATGTATGATATATAATATGTAATCATAATCATGTATATATAATGATATATGCATATATTATATATGATATAATATGTAATCGTATAATATATAATCAACCTCCTTAGTGAAGAATCCTAGAAATTACCCAAGGCAATTATATATATTATATATCATATATATAATCATATAATATATAATCATATATGTGATATATTATATATATTTATATATATATATTTTTTGAGATGGAGTTTTGTTCTTGTTGCCCAGACTGGAGTGCAATGGTGCCATCTTGGCTCACTGCAACCTCTGCCTCCCGAGTTCAAGCAGTTCTCCTGCCTCAGCCTCCTGAGTAGCTGGGATTATAGGCGCCCGCCACCATGCCCAGCTAATTTTTTGTATTCTTAGTACAGATGAGGTTTCACCATGTTGGCCAGGCTGGCCTGAACTCTTGACCTCAGGTGATCTGCCCACGTCGGCCTCCCAAAGTGCTAGGATTACAGGCATGAGCCACTGCATCTGGCCCCGATGTACATATTTTTAAGATACGCAAATTACAGTATGTATGATCTTGAACTTTCTCCAGAATTTGAAACTGATGATGTTAGGGCAGTAGTTATCAATGAGGGGTGACATTTTGCAATGACTAGAAACAGTTTTGGTTGTGAGAGAGAGAGAGAGAGAGAGTGTGTGTGTGTGTGTGTGTGTGTGTGTGTGTGTGTCTGGTATGTAGTGGTCAGGGATGCTGCTACACATCCCACAGTGCAGAGGACAGCCCCCCCCCCCCCATGATAAAATGTCAACAAAGCCACTTGGAGGACCCCTCTGTTAGACTGAGCCCCCCAAAATGCTTCTAAAATCCTGGCATATAGCTAACTAGGAGAATTCACAGCATAAAAGTAAAAAGCTGGTCTGGCTAAAGCTTTGGGGCCTATTTGAGTCTAAGCTCTGTCCTGAGGTAGGGGGGGTGGCAGTAAAAGTCAAAGGGACCCTTCTTCGCCTTTGCTGGCCCTGGCCATCGCTCTCACTTTCACATAGACATGCCACCTGTTTTCTGCCTTATACTGTCTCACCATCTAGTGGTCACCTGAAATATCAATTCACCTTCACCATCTTTGGGCCCTTCTAGAGCCAGTCATTTAAAAATTCCCATGTTGGGGGCCAGTGGGCAAAAGGAACCCCTGAATGATGTCAACGATTTAATTAATAAGTTAGTTCAGCATCTTGAAGGCCTGACAGAGCCACAGAAAGAGCAGCTATAAGGAATTAGGATGGACATTTCCTAAGATTTCAAAAGCCCATGAAGGCCAAAAAAAATCAAGGGACTGATTATAAATAAGGCCTGTCTTTTGAAAAGAGAAACCCACAGGGCTTTCTACTTAAGTCCCCTAGACACAGATGTTACATAACCATAGATTTTAAAAAAGGTATCTATTTAAAAGGATGGGTTCAAGTGGTCTCAGTAATGTAAGTGCCTCTATACTTCCTAAATAACACTATCTATTCTTGACAGGTTTCCTGTTTTCATTTTTTTTTTTTTTCAGTTGGACTACCAGCTACTACAACTCTAGAAAAGTGGAGGCACAGATATGTGGGTCCCAGAGCCCTGCGGGAGCTGGAATGGATACTTGCTAAAACACGGGACATGAGATTCTCTTTCGTTTGGAAGGGTGCCGTCGTGGCCCTTCTTGGGTTCTGGACTGTCTTACAGTGTCTGACTTTGGTTTCTGTGGATCATGATAAGCATTACTCTTTTCTTCCCCCTCAAATATCCCACAGCTTCAAACTTACCTGAATGCAGGTTCCCTGTAAAAATGCCATCATGTAATTTGCATGTTAGCAATCAGTTTGATGAACGGCAAAATTGTTCCAATGGGAAAGACGAGAGAGATAGTGTGGTCTTTTGACGGAAGGGGACAGGCAAGAGCCAGATAAATCAGAAGAGAGAGGCTCTTGCAGCCCAAGCCTTAATTTCCTTGTAAGAATTGATGCTCACTCAGTGGTGACACTGAGCATGTGAAAGCTCAACTGTGACACTCCTTAGAAAGTAGTACAGGGATTTTTTTCCTTCCCATTATCAACTCATTAAAGGAAGTTAAAAGTACTTACTCTGTCCCACACACAGTGTGTGTGTGACAATGTCGGAAACATTGACTGACTCATAATAAATTTGAGATTGGATAACAATTTATACTACCTTTATACCTCTCTCCTCACCCCAAATTGAATCATTAAAAAACATTTAGTAAGATCGAATGTGCAGTTCTGTGGGCAGAACTCCACAAGTCAAAATATTCCTGAATTTAAATACTCCTGAGGCTTAACAAATTACTCTGCAATGCAATTTGGGATTTTACTCTAAGGAAGTACAACAGAGGCACACTCCCTTAATTTCCATTGCTCCGTCACAGATCAGTTGCCTAACATTCTTCCCTTAGCGTCGCTTCCAGTTGTTGTATGTAGAAAAGCACTCCACTGATTCTAACTTGAAAGGTGTGTGCCTCATGTGTGCTCAGAGAGCATGTGACGATCGACATAATGAAAAATCACACATTGTTTTGTTGTGTTGCTCCCTACCTCTTTCTTGGAGGTCTCTTCATCTTCAATTCCCATGGGCTGGCCTGGTTCACCATCTGGCTGTTGGAAAGGAAACTAAACACATTTTCTTTTCTTCTTTTCTTTTCTTTTTTTGATGTGTAATAACCGTAGAACAATCCAAGCTCAGGTCCTTGAGCTCAGCCTCGGTATTGAGTTGATTTGTAGTTAGGAGCTAATCAAAACAGAAGGGGGAGCTGGATAGGCAGGGGAGACAGGTGACACTTTTACAGGATAAGTCAAAAAGTACGTTATCTCCTCATCTCTCTCTGGCACATCATTCACCTGAGAGTGACTTCACACAATTATAAATGTGGCAAGGTGGCATTCGTCTACTGCTTGGATTGATCTTTATTTACAGAATGTAAACAAAGAATGTACCCTGACAGGTGGAGACAGAAAGACAGAATGAGATGGCCGGCACTTTTAGAACTTACACATTAATAGTCTAATGGGAAATGCAAAAAACAGAAAAACAAACAAAAACCCAGCAACAACACAGGGCTTTCTGCTTAAATCCCCCGGACACGGATGTTACATAGCCATAGATTTTTAAAAAGGTATCTATTTAAAAGAAAGCTAACCAAACCCCAAACCTCACTTGGAGCAGGGGAAAAAAAATCTAGGAGGAAAAGTAAATTTCTAAAATTAAAAGTTGAGGCTTGGTATGGTGGCTCACACCTGTAATCTCAGCACTTTGGGAGGCCAAGGCGGGTAGATCACCTGAGGTCAGGAGTTCAAGACCAGCCTGGCCAACGTGGTGAAATCCCATCTCTACTAAAAAATACAAAAGTGCTAATGGCTGGGCATGGTGGCAGGCACCTGTAATCCCAGCTACTGGGGAGGCTGAGACAGGAGAATCACTTGAACCCAGGAGGCGGAGGTTGCAGTGCACCAAGATCATGCCACTGTATTCCAACCTGGGCAACAGAGTGGGACCCTGTCTCAAAAAACAAAAAACAACAACAAAAAAACCCCAAGAAACCCAAAACATTTTTGGGGTACTGATATGTGCCAAGCACTGGGTGGAGCATGTTACCCTTTAAAAAAGACTCTAGATTTCTCAAATGTAACTTTGCTTCTAGTAGCTGGCCCTCTTTTGGGGGGAATTAAGAAAAAAAGTCCAGGTGCGGTGGCTCACACCTGTAATCCCAGCACTTTGGAAAGCCGAGGCTGGCAGATCACCTAAGGTCAGGAGTTCGAGACCAGCCTGACAAACACAGTGAAACCCTGTCTCTACTAAAAATACAAAAGTAGTGGGGTGTGGTGGCACATGCCTGTCATCCCAGCTACTGGGGTGGCTGAGGCAGGAGAATTGCTTGAAGCCGGGAGGCGGAGGTTGCAGTGAGCCACCATGGCACCATTGCACTCCAGCCTGGGCAACAAGAGCAAAAAAAAAAAAAAAAAAAAAAGAGGATATAGCCTCTTTTTGAAATACCTCTCCTCTCCTTTGTTCAGGGGCTTCTTTCCTCCTGAGACCCCCATGGCCAATTTGTATTCGTGCCTTCCTTCCGGTCTCTAAATTGCGTAAAGGCCACTTAGGATTTGCAGACTCTTCAGCAGAACTCCCAAAGAGAGGTTCAGGTCCATTCTCTTCTTCCTTCCTAAAGAGAACATGATCTTATGCTTAGGGTGACCACAGGCCAGAACACGACTCTGATGGGAAAAAAAGCTCCATTCAGTCTAATTTAATGAAATCTGTGAAGGTGTGTGTTAGGGCCAGAGTCTCCTAGTCCCTATTCTAAGGGGTCAGAGATGGTCAATCAGGCTGACCAATATTCTTAGTTCCCTCCAATGATTTGTTTTAATTGATGGTGGGGACCTTGTGACATCAATTGGCCCTGTTCCTTCTCTCTTGAAAATTGCTACTCGTCCTGAGAAATTTGATTTTTAAATGGGCAAATGGCATGAGTGGGTTTGAGAGGAACCTCACATTTGCTACTGTAGGTAAAAGAAACCAAGAAGTGTAGAAACGAATTGTTGTTCACTACTGATGTGTCTCCTGAGAGTTACTTTATTTAGAGGCATTTGAAGAGCCACACTTCTGCTGGGGGTTGGGAGTAAGTTTTATTTGGAGGAAAAATTAACTCTAAAAAGAAGAAGGAGCATGGCTGGCATTGGGAATTTCAAATCTAGGTTACCTTCTCTAAAAATAAATTTATTTTTTGCTTAATACTAACCTTCCTGGCTGGGCGCAGTGGCTCATGCCTATAATCCCAGCACTTTGGGAGGCAAAGGTGGGCCAATCACCTGAGGTCAGGATTTCCAGACCAGCCTGGCCAACACGGTGAAACCCCGTCTATACTAAAAATACAAAAAATTATCCAGGTGTGGTGGCGCATGTCTGTAATCCCAGCTATTTGAGAGGCTGAGGCAGAAGAATAGCTTGAACCTGGGAGGCGGAAGTTGCAGTGAGCCAAGATAGTGCCACTGCACTCCAGCCTGGGTGACAGAGTGAGACTCCATCTTAAAAACAACAACAACAACAACTATCTTTCCTGCATAAAAGTCCAAGGTGATTTCTAAGACCATACACTGACTCTTGCTAAATGGAAATTAGCCTGGACTAGAGGTAAGACATAAAAAAAAAAAAAAAAAAAAAAAAAAAAAAAAAATCACTAGGAAGACTATGGAGCAGAGTTATTTTAATAAGATCATGAGATCCAGACCAGGATTCTAAACATTCTAACAGTATACTTACAATAGAGCTATGCAGAAAAGTAACTGCATTTTATTATTATAATGATTAATTATTACTTAGTGGAAGCCCAAATAAGAAGAAAAGCTTTAGACCCTGCTAAAAAACAAACAAAAAACAAAACAAAACAAAATTTCAAGAAAACCTGCATAAAAAACAAACAAAAAAAAACTTTAAAGAAAACCTGCATTAAAAAAAAAAGGAAACAGTGGCCCAACAAACTAAGGCTGCAATGTTGCAATGCTGGCAGATGAGTTAAAGCAAATGTGGAAATGAAATATCACCATAGCAATGACAACCATCTCAGAAATGGGGGAGCTCACGTTTCATGTACACTTAATGGACATTTATAAGCAGGGATCTGTGAGTTTGGCTATAATTCAGAAAGTAGCAGACTACTCGACACGTGTCCTTTGGCAAGGGATTTTAAGAGCACATAGTATACTTAGAATAATCATGCTTTACATTTAAATAATGCTTTATAGCTTACCATCACATTTCTGGTAAGCATTATCTTATCTGAATTTGAAATTTGACATCCTTTAGCTACTTAGCAGTCTTTGAGTAAAAGTGCCTGAAGGCTGGGCGCAATGCCTTGCGCCTGTAATCCCAGAACTTTGGGAGGCTGAGGCGGGTGGATCACAAGGTCAGGAGTTTGAGACCAGCCTGACCAACATGGTGAAACCCCGTCTCTACAAAAAAATATAAAAATTAGCCAGGTGTGGTGGCGGGCGCCTGTAATCCCAGCTACTCAGAGGCTGAGGCAGGAGAATCGTTTGAACCCAGGAGGCAGAGGTTGCAGTGAGCCAAAATCATGACATTGCACTCCAGCCTGGACAACAGAGCGAGACTCCTTCTCAAAAAAAAAAAAAAAAAAAAAGTGCCTGATATTTAATTTCTGAGCTTTTGGTTTATTTGCCTATGAAATGGGGCCCTATCAAGTTTTTATTGCCCAGGACTGTTTCAAGAGACAAATATAACTAGATGAAAGGCTTTAAAAAATATAAAAGGTGGCCAGGCATGGTGGCTCACCCCTGTAATCCCAGCACTTTGGGAGGCTGGGTGGATCACTTGAGGTCAGGAGTTCGAGACTAGCTTGACCAACATGGTAAAACCCCATCTCTACTAAAAATACAAACAATTAGCCAGGCATGGTGGCACACGTTTATAATCCCAGCTACTCTGGAGACTGAGGCAGGTGAATCGCTTGAACCTGGGAGGCAGAGGTTGCAGTGAGCAGAAATCCTGCCATTGCACTCCAGCCTGGGCGACAGAGCGAGACTTTGTTTCAAACCAAACAAAAATGTTATCAGAATGTGTTATATTATTATTATTATTATTATTACTGGTTACTAATAATACTGAGAACAGTGAGATTTTCCTTTTCAAGTTAGGAGGATACATACAGAAAGGGGATGACCCCCAATTCTTTTTGCTTACAACCAGTTTTCCATGGTAAATAATGTGGGCAGATTTTAAACATTAATCTACCTATATGGGAAATTTTTTTTTTTGAGAAAAATATATAAGAATTAAAACCAAGGTAGAATTTCAGACTTTGAGAAGCATGAATCTTACTAGGAGACTGAGAAGAGAAACTAATAAATCTATCTGGACTCCAAAATTTTGTGGCCTGATAGGCTATATCCTTCCCACCACACCAAAAGCTCAGTGGAGGCATTTAGAATACAGAAAAATGGCTGTATGTTTAAAAAAAAAAAAAGAGAGAGAGAGAGAGAAAATAAAAATAAAAAGGCGCTACTGCAAGATGGGATACAATGCATCACTGCATCACTGTTGCACTTGGTGGCATAAATAAATAATCATACAATTAATTGTGATTCGCTGTATAAATAAAGCATCATAGCAGAATAACCTTTCTTATATATAGCATTTGCGTACACAATTTTAATAAATGTGGCAGATACTAAGAAACTCTGATCTATTAGCCCCCTTCAGTTCTGAAACAAGGAGGAAATCACACCTAAATGAAGTCTTAAAAAATGTTTAAGCCACCAAAATTATTTTAAAATGTAACAGAAACATGGAAACAGTCTATTGGTGGATAGTGTTGAGCAAGAAGAAAAGGGCTTCTTTAAAAAGAACTCTTTAAATATTTTAGAATTTTAATAGTATTATTGATTTCTATCTATCTTTCTCTCTCTCTCTCTCTTTTATTTCTTAAGATTCCCTGTAATGAGATTAAATAGTCCAGGCAATACAAACAGAAAGGATAAGCACATAAACATTTTTCAAGCAACAGATGAATCTGCATGTCACAAATTAGCAACCATATCAAAAGACAGCCATTTGATCTACATTTTCAGTGGTAGGGATGGATGGATGGATGTCTTGTTTTATATGTTGGGACTAGAAAGTTAGTAAAAAGTCTTGTCCTACATGTGAGTAAGTCCTCATCCTTCCTCCTCTCCCTGTCCCCAATCAATAATTCAGGTCCAGAAGAGGTACGTCACCTCTGCAAAAGGAAGCCTGGTCAAAAACTGTAGCCTGCTTTGACAAACTGCAGTGGTACAGTTTCAGCTAGCAGCTAACACTGGCTATCATATTTCAGGCTTATGTTAGACATGGCCCATGGTTTACCAGCCCATCTTCTGGACTATGCTGCATCCAAAGGTGTTTGGCCACCAGCACCCAAGAACAAAGCCAGGACAAGGTGCAAGGTAACCCTAGCAAATACTCCTTTTGTTAAAGTTAATTTTTACTCCTGGTGACAAAATAAGGGGAGACAAAGGAAACTTCTAATATTCTTAAGACTGGTCCCAAACATGGACAGTTTGCTGCAGGATTGATGGCTGCACAATCTATGGTATAAGTCTCCAGTCCTGATGTAAGTGGACTGTGTCTCCTCCACCCCCACCCCCAGGAAGAATAGAAGACTCAAATCATGGCAAAGCATTCCTTAGTGGAGATCTGCTAGGAAAGCTTCATTTCACAAAGGAGGCAACTGATGCCCTGCATGTAAGGCACATTACCAATTTGACAATTAGGAGTCAGGTGCACACTGTCACTTGGGTCTCCTGTCTGTACCCATTTGTGTCCTCCTACCCCAAATTTACGGGTTTGCTTCCCAGGATATATACAGAAAGGGGATGACCCCCAATTCTTTTTGCTTACAACCAGTTTTCCATGGTAAATAATATGGGTAAATTTTAAACACTAATCTGAGCTGTGCTTGGAATATTGAAATGGGTCTATTATGGCGAAATCAGATGTCTGCAGGGAAACCAGTGCATTGTCATTTAATGTTTGGTAGCTTTAGTGTAGCTGAGACATTTGAAATTTAAAACAACTACCATATTATATGTTTTTGGGTAAATGATAATGTTATGATCTACCTGGATGGGCATACACAAAATGATCCTCACATCTAAAATTGTGATTTGTGAGAGCCACATCACAGTAGCATAGTTATATGCCAATAATGCCATTAATAAAAAACCATCACAAGTTCTAACACATTTAACAAATGTAGCGCAGTCTTAAAAACTGTGATCTTGAAATCCCTTGAAAGGTCTTAGAGAATAAAATGTAAAAATTAAGCTTGTGAAGTTCGTTTGAAAGCTTTCATTTAAACCACATATTCAGACCATTACTAATTGCTGATTTGATTAAATGTGGCAAAAATAGTTAATGCCCCAGATTTGAGTTAAGTCTTGGGGGGCTGGGGGGTGGGGAACTGGGAATGGCCACGGAAAGACTGGGAAATACAGGAGAGGGTCTTGCTGTGGGTTGCGGAGGGGGAGCCTGGAGAGAGGAGGGCACCAAGAGGTGGGGAAATGTGAGCAGAGGAGGGGAGGTAGGTAGAAGGCCACCAGAATACCCTCCTGATGAGAATATCATGATTTTTAACTTCTGTAATCAAAAGACCTTTCTATGCTTTTTGTATCCAGAGCCAATGTGCAGACCTTACCTTTGACAAGCCTCTTTGCCCCCAGCTAAAGCTGCTTGAAAAAATTCACATGCAAACATTTACGTGTTTCACAAGTCATATTCACGGTTTTGCCATACTTTGTCCACACACTTCAAATACACTCAGCGCATTTTTTGAAAATTTTTATTTTAGTTGCATTTCAAACACAAAGGTGACATTCCACTCCCAACACATACCCCCATCTTTTTAAACCAAGCCCCTCCTACTGTACTCTTTGTAAAAATGATTGGCTTACCTCAGGCTCTTCGCTAGGAAAAAAAATGATTTCATATTTTTTAACACAGCCACGCCCACCCCCTTGGAACCAGCCCCCACGTGGTTTGGGATTCATTGCCTACAGCAGGTTGTTTCCCCTTTCCCCCATCCCCCGACCAGGAGAGCTGAGTGTGTGCAGAATACCGAACTGATGTGTGCAGCCCCGGGCGCCCCAGATACCTGTGTGTCTGGTTTTTCAACTGTAAAGGCGGGAGGGTTTCGCGAACGAATGAGAAGTGAGGAAACGCTTAGCGCAAAAGGAAAAAGAGAGAAAGACATACAGGAACAACGTTACGGAGGCCGGCAAAAAGCGATCCCCCGCTCCCCCAGGCCAGGGGCCCCGCTTATTTCCCGGGAGGCCCCGCCACCTTCCCCGCGCGTACTCCGCACGGCTCACCGCAGAGCGCCCGGGCGCAGGTACCACCGGAGTGTGCGAACACTGAAAGTTTTTTGCCCGCGCCATGGCGCAAACCACAAGACAGCCGGTTCCCAAGTACAAGTACACAGTCGCCGGGTAATTTAGGGGTGCCGGGATAGGAACGGGAGACACTTGAGCGTATCATGCACAGGCGAACACAGAATATGGACACCAACACACACCAACGACAAGCTGTCTGAGTCCAAGCAGCCGTGCCAGGCGAGGCGGGGGCGCGCCTTTCCCAACGACCCCAGCCCACCATGGACCCCACTGGCCTAGCCAGGGGAGCCCCGGGGCCCCTCCCCGGCAGTTCCTGGCTCACCTGAAGCCCCTGCCTGTCCAGCTTACGGTTGCTGGCGCTGGCCTGTCCAGCCGGAAACGACCCTCAGTGTCGCTCGGCATCACTTTTCTCCCTGGAGGGCATATACTTCGGCCACCCGAATCCACCCAAGATCCCCTCCCGCTCCCAGGGCATAGTTAGGGTCCCTCCCTGGAACTTTCTAGCAAGCTCTTCCCGACTTTGGCTGGATCCCCTCCTCCCACTGCCGAGCCCCGAGCCCCACCAGGCAGCCCTGCCACCCCCTACCCAGTTCCCCGGCGGCCCTGCTGCCCGCAGGCAGAGTCCGCCGCATTACCTAGAAGCAGCAGGCGGTGCGTACACATGTAGCCCATCTTTTCGTCCTGGAGTTGTTTGTCGATGAGCTTGCTGCGTCTCTTCTCTGCGCGCTTCTGGGCCCGCTTCTCCAGGGCTTCTTTGCGCATCTGTCTGCGCTGCTCTGCCAGGGGTACCTTCTTGACCTTGGGGGAGCGCGAGACTTTGGGCTGGGGACTCTCAGATCGACCGAAGCAGCTCCCGAAGGCTTGCATGAGGAAGTTGCGGAGTAAGTTGCGCCGGGGCTTTCGGCGGCGGCGATTTCGCCGATGCTGAAACCAGCGGATGCATCCGAAGGTCCCATCGTCGGACTCGTCTCCGCTGGAGTCATCGTCGCTGCTGGCCGCCCCTTCATCGTAGTACCCGCGGCGGCCGCGGCTGCGCTCGGACTTGCCCCGCCAGGCAGACGCGCGAGTAGGCCGCGGAGTAGGCGGATCGGCAGCCTGGATCTCGGGGCTGGGGGGTCTAAGGAGATGGAGCTTGCGTCTGGCCCCGGAGGCAGGGGCTGCAGAGGCCGCCCGGGCGGCTTGGGCTGCCCGGGTGGCAGAAGCGGCTGGGGCAGTGGAAGCCCCGGCGTCAGGCGCAGCTGGGGCGACATGGGCTGCCCGGGTCTCACCAGCCGCAGGGGCGGCGGGAACCTCAGGGGCTGCCCCGGCATCTGGATCGGCTGGGGCGTCAGGGGCTGCCCCGGCATCTGGAACCGCTGGGGCGTCAGGGGCTGCCCCGGCGTCTGGATCGGCCGGGGCGTCAGGGGCAGCCCCGGAGTCGGGATCGGCCGGGGCGTCAGGGGCCGCCCCGGAGTCGGGATCGGCCGGGGCATCAGGGGCCGCCCCGGAGTCGGGATCGGCCGGGGCGGCAGGGGCTGCCCCGGCGTCGGGATCTTCTGGGGCTGCCCCGGCGTCGGGATCTTCTGGGGCTGCCCCGGCGTCGGGATCTTCTGGGGCTGCCCCGGCGTCGGGATCTTCTGGGGCTGCTCTGGAGTCGGGATCCGCTGGGGCTGCACGGGCTGCCCCGGTGGCGGTATCCGCTGAGGCTGCCCGGGCGGCAGGGGATCCGTACCCCGGAGAGGGGACTTTTCCTCCCTCCGCGGCATCAGCGGCTGTGCTTCCTTCCATCTCTGCTGCTTCCTCCTCAACTGGGGGTCTCTCTGCTCGCTCTCTCTTATCTGGGGCTCCGGAGACCTTGATGGGCGGGCCGTCAAGCGCGACTGGGGGGCTGTCCATGTTGACGGGAGCGTCATCGACCCCAGCGGGGGCGCTGCCCATCTCGAGTGGGGGTCCGGAGATCTCCATCGGGGGGCTACTGCCTGTGAAGTTAGGAGGAGGTCTGACAGCCTCTCGGGATGGGCTGCCGATGGCGCCTGGGACCCAGAGGGGAGGCGCGTTCGCGGTGGGAGTGAGGCGGACCGCACTCGAGGCCGCGACTGCCGCGAACTGGCCGCCGCCGTCAACTTGTGCGATAACTGGGGAAAGCCCCGGGGATGGGCTGTCGTCCCCAAATCCTTCTCCATCAAGCTCAAATGGCATAGTCTCCTCAGGGGGAGGGCTGTAGTCTCCTCTGGAGCCAGTCTTTGCAGGCCTGAGGGCTTGGGGCTCCTCGGGAGGAGCTCCGGGGACCCCTGCAGCACCTGGGCCTCCTGGAGCAAGGTCTGGGACCTGTAAGAGAGGTTGACTGCAGCCTCTCTTGGCAGACTGGTCAAACTCAAAGGGCATAGCTTCTTCTGGTGGAGGGCTGTATCCTCCCAGGCCTGGTCTGGCACCACTGAAGGCTCCAGGTTCCATGAATGCTGGGCCGAAGGCCTCAAGGCCTGCATGGGCCCCACTGGGGGATCCAGGCTGCTTCGGTGTAGGCCAGAAGCCTCCCAAGCTGGGCTGTTCCACTTCGAAGGGCATTGCTTCCTCAGGAGGTGGGCTGTAGCTTCCATGGGCTCCAGCTTCCTTGAATGCCGGGTTGAGGACCTGAAAGTTGGGCCTGGAGACCTCTGGGGGTCCACAGGCCTTGCTGTCATTCTTGATGGGGATGGGCTTGTTGTGAGGCGGTTGGGTCTCCATCTCTTCGGCTGGGCTAGGCCCAGCACCGGGGGCAGCTGCCCCTGGGGCCTCCAAAGATGGTTGATCGGGCTGTTCCCCGATTTCAGGGGGGATATCGCGTTGTCCTGACATATTATTGCCGTCGAGGCAGTTGCGCATGCCCATAACAGGGTGGCGGCCTCTCAAAATAAGTTTGGGGCTCCGTAAGACGGAGCACCCAACCAAACTAGGGTGAAAAAATTATTATTATTATTATTAAATCAAAGTACCAGCTGGAAAGTTCACCAGCCTCACTTTCCAACCCTTGTGAGGCTGGGGGGTTCAAGGCCTGGAACCCTAGACTGAGGCTGAAGCAACTCAATTGTTGCTGGTGGAGTCTTGGCTCCTTTCTGGCCACTTTTTATCCCCTCGGTATGCCCCCCAGCCCCTCTTCCTTCGTCTGTCCTTATGCCCTCTTCTCTCTTTCTTTTTCCTCCAGGCCAGTCCCGCCTGCTTGGATCTGACGAGCGTGCCGATTCGGTCCGAAAATCGCCAGTAGCGCTCTCTCTCTGCCACCAGAGGACGCCGGTTCCAGTGCCGAGCTGGCTCCAGCTCCAGGATCCTGCTCCTGGCGCCAGCGGCCCGGGACTTTGGGTAAGGGGGCTGACGAGCGCAGGCCTCGCAGGGACGTTTTGGCTCCTTCCACTCCTCTCCCTGACTGATTTGGAATCTTTCTCCTCGCTTCTCCTCTGGCCAGAGAAAGCTCTCCTGCGTTGCGGGACACGTGACGCAAGACGTGGGCCTCGGGACGCTGGAGTACAGGAGCTGAAACCCTCCCTCCCCAACCCAACCGACTCCTTGGGGGAGGGGGGACTGAAGAAGGGTTTCATCACCCCAGGATACCCCTGAAACCCTGAGTCATAGCCCCCAGCCTCCAGACAGCCCCGGATCTCAAGTCCCCAGTCCAGAGCGCAAGGCTTTTGGTGCCTGGGAAGGGGCGCAGGCACACGTGGGGATGCGACAGGTGGTCGTGAGCCCACCAGAGAAGCAGAGAGAGACGAGGGAGAGGGGATGCCGAGTATGCGAGCACACAATTTGTTTTTTAAATGCCTTGGGTGTACTTTTTGCTGCTTTTGTTTGTCGCTTGCTGAGGTTGGCTCCGGTAAAGCACTTTAACAGCCCCCACCCTCATCATACTCTAGGGGTCTCCGCAGTGGTCCACAGCGGCGCAAGCAGGGTGCTCCCTTGTTTCTGTGGATGGTGACGCAGGGGAATAAGAAGGTCTCGGGTGCGTACCACCAAGAGCAAAGCCCCCTAGGCAGTAGCTGCCGTGGCACCCATGGAGGGGTGGGGGACGTGCTGCGCAGAGGGGGACCCCACAAAGCGGCCTCAGAGTTTCGCAGGTCCTGCTGTTCTAGGGAAGGGTTAAAGGGGATTTTGGTTGGCGTTTATGGCCGGTTTAGGGTGATTTCGAGAGTAGACAACGCTGTGGGCACTGAACCCACAAATAAACACCATGCCGCGCGGCAACCGCAGCTGAGGTGCGCTGCTCGCTGCTTCGGGCGCCGGCCGCAGCGCCGGTCAGTCCGCTCCTTTAGCCCCACTACAGCCTGTCTTCAGCACCCTTCCAGCCCTTCTCCTCTCGCTATGGGTATCTTAGGGTAGTCGCTTTAGTTTTCCACTGCTAGAGCCTACTGAGGCGGCACTGAGCCCGCCAACCGGCCACAAACCCGGCGGTTGCCCGCGCAGCTGCGCTCCCGCTACCATGCTGCGGTGGGCTCAGAGCTAGCCAAAGGTAAATACCCAAACCACCTGGTGACCTTGGTGTGTGCACATGCTATGCTCTGGTCTGGGGTCTGCTGAGGGATTTGAGCCCAGGAGAAAAGCTGCTGTTAGGGGGTCACGTAAAACCCGGCAGGTGCGCATCAGGTCGGTCTCATCAATAAGATAGATTGGCGAGCCACGTCTAGGCACAGAGCAGCTGGGCAGGAGGCAGGGGGTCACCTGACCTGCAGAGTCCTGCGGGAGGAGAGGCTGGATGAGTGTTACACAGGGCGGGCTGCAGCAAGCAGGGCGCACAGCGCGGGCTGCTGTATGCGAGCTGCAGGCGGGCGAACCACTGCACGGTGCAATACCGTCTAGTCTAATGCATCCCTCTTAGAGCCAGGGTACCACAGGCACCGGGCATCCTTGCCCCCCTGCATCCACCATCCACGTGGCCACGCAGCAGGGAAAGAGGCGAATACAGCAGGACCCCGGTAAACGTGTGGGATCCCCCAAAGATATGTCGGTTTAGCTCTATGGGTCTACACACTTCCAGCTGTCAACACTGAACTTTGGTTCAAACTTTGGCCAACTAACTCCACACAAAATGGCTTAGCCACTTGGGCATCCACAGAACGGCCGCTCAACTGGGTCCCAGCACCAACTCACTCCCCTACGACCCCAGTGCTGGGTCAGCCATTGGGCTGGGGTCATGCCAATCATAGCTGCCTGGCGAATGAGCAGGGGGCGTCAGACCGGAAACCGGATATGGGTGGGAGGTCCAATAGGGGGCGCCGCGTTGGAACGCCCGAAGAGGTTGTGCTTGCTGGGGTGGTTGGAAGTCGTTGGGGGACGGGTGTATGGCGGCTAGGCCTGGAAGACCGCGAGGACCGCTAGCGCCGTGGGGTCACCCTTCCTCATGCCACAGGTTGCCGAGCCTCGGGGGAGAGGTGGGGTCCCAGGGGCCAACCCTTGGGTGTGTTGATGGCGGCAGGCTAACCTAGCCAACGGGGTGCCGCTGCCGGGAGAGGCGAGGAGCAAGAAGATTTCCAGGGCTGGGAGGTAGAGGGCCAGGACTACGAGGAGAGGGCTTACTGCGAGGAGCAGCCCAGGATGGCTAAGGAGTTGAGGCCCCAGGGATGCTGAGCCTGCACAAGTGGAAGGTCAGTAGACACTGGGGTTGGAGCCCCAGGGAGAATGCGATGGGTGCTCCAAAGGGGTGGTTTGCTCTCGTCAGGCCTCGCGCTCACCCCCAAAGCACCATTTGTCGAGGAACGGGTTCAGGGTCTCTGTTCGACACCCTCATGGGTCTGTGGGACCCCTTTGTTCATTCTTTCTGGTATCATGATTCTTTGCCAGGGGAGCACATGCATCGAGGTGATTAAAAAAAAAAAAAAGTTAGGCAAATACCAATTCCTCATCCTAGGGAGTAGAGCAGCATAAAAAATGAAAGAAAAGACCTCCACTTGGGGGGACCTTGAAAGCCTTGGTGGAGAAAATGGCTTTTTATATGGGTCTCCAAGGAAGGATAGACGCCTTGGCTATGAATAGAAGGTGGTAGTGGGGGATGGGAGACGGTTTGCCCACCACGAACAAAGGAAATAATGGTAAGAAACATGGGGCGTGGCTGGGTAAACACAACTGGCCACCTTGGGTGGCTCTTCGGGAGCAGGGGGAGAAAAGTCAGGAGAAATTAGATAGAATCTCTCTGAGGATGGCATGGAGTATGAGGGCAAGCACTTTGAGGCTATTTTGGCAGGAAACAGAAAGGATGTTGAAAGTTTTTTGTTCTGCAAGTGAGGATTTGAGCCTACTTTTAGGAAAGACAGAAGCAGCACGGAGGATGATCCTGATGGAGAGAGAACAAAGGAAAGGGGTTATGCACAAAGGAGATGTTTAAAGGAGAGACCTAGCACGGTGAAGGAAGCAGGAATGCTGAAGGATGACACTCAAGAGGGGTCCCAAAGGATCCTCCTGGAGCACCTCTTATTGCTAGAAAGACACAAAAAATGGAGGAGCCAAAGTGTGGCACCCAGATGGATGAAACACTGGGAGTTGGACAGAGAAGTCAGTGGGAGGGACTGACAAGGTGGCAGTGCTGATTTGGTTTTAGACATGGCAGAGTTAAAGGAACTTTGAGCAGCTGGGATAGAGATTTTTGCAGGGAAATCTGAAATTTAGGGAGGGAAGGTCTGAAATTTAGAAAAAGATGAAGATCACACATTCAAATTGGCATTCGTCCTTACAAAGATGAATTTATGGAGTCAGAGAAAACTCTTTAGGGGAGAAATACATTTGGTAACAGAATCTTGAACAATTGGCGCACTGGACAGGAAAAAGGGATACAGTCCAGGAGTGAGCAGGGAGGACTCAGAAGGGAGAGATGGGAGCACACCAGAGGAAGGGGTTTCAGAACCACTCAGCACATTTTATCTAGACTTGGTGTTTTAGCCTCTGCACTAGTGGTATTTGGGGCCAGGCAATTCTTTGTTGTGGTGACTGCCCTGTGCATTGTAGGATGTTGAGCAGCATCCCTAGCCTCTACCCACTAGATGCCAGTAGCATCCCCTTAGTTTTAACAACCAAAAATGTCTCCAGACTTTGCCAAATGTCCTCTGGGGGGCAAAATCTCCCCCAGTTGAAAATCACCCCTATATTTGAGAAAGGACCCTTAGATATGAATAGGAATTGCCTTAATCTAAAGGTAAATTAAGACCAGGAAGGATAAATCCCAGTATTTAACCCTGATATTCCCCCATTTTCCCACTCTTGTTATTTCTCTGTAATGACTAGCTACCAGTCTCTGAAAAACCTAAGTCCTATAGGTGAGTGGAGCTAAGAGCTGAAACATCAGTAGTGGGGTCAGGGACCCCAGAAGTGTGGCCAAATGTTCGAGGAGTTGACCGACCTGTGGCACCTGAAAGGCCACAGGGACCTGAGGAATCCGGTATAGTAAGAGCTGGGGGTGATCAGCTAGTGGGTTTACTGGGGTCCACCTTGATTGGCCTGATTGGTTGGCTTGTCTGGTGATCCTCCTGAGGGCTGATAATTTTGCTAACTCAAGATAGAAACATGGCCTTGATCTGGATGGAGATGGCCAGTGCTGGATGTTAGTGGGCAGCGTCATCTGGGGCCTAACCTTGCCAGAGACATTTTTAGGATCTGCCATTCTAATTGTATAATAGCAAAGTACCTTAAACATAGCTTTCCAATGCTGGATGGATTGCCATCATGGGAGAAGATGAATATGTGATAGGACTGAGGAAGGAAAGTCAATTAATGTGTTTATGCAGCTAAGAAAGAGGAAGTCAGGAGAGGCTGGTGCCTGAAAAAAAGGCCGAGTTGGGATGGATAGAAGCTTTATGCCAGGGTCCTGAGCCCTGTCCTGAGGGGCTGTGTGCTGGAGTGCAGGGCTGCAGTGAGATGATGTGTCAAGTAGGGGAGGACAGGATTGGCTGTCAAAACCCAGGGATGGGTTACTTGAAAATTGTGTATACTTGGCTACTTAAAAATAATAGCCTCTGCACTTGATGTACTAAGAAAGGGATGGGAAAAATTTCTCATGCTTCCATTAAACTCTGCATTTCTGAGGAAAGCCAAATGGCCCAGGTGCCACAGGTGGCAAACAGTGGCTTTTTGAAAATATGGAACCCCAAATGGAAAGAATGTATGTATTTCTTTACCGTTGACTCTCTGAACAACACCATTACAGCCCCATTCCTTGGTAGCCCCAGGTGATGCCCTGGGCTTCCCAAACTTAGTCTCTCACCTCTCTATTGACGCTTTCATGGCACATGTATTCAACAAGTGATTGTGTTTCTACTTACATTCTGGGATTCTTACTCATTACCAAAAGCACAAGGCATATCTCAAGATTTGGTAGCTACCTGTCAGCTTTCTGGGTTTATCCCTGTAGGCAACAAAGATAAAGCAAAGTAGAGAGAGGGAGGGGAGGTGAGCGAAAGGCAAGGGAACAGGAACCATGAACAACAGTATTTGTTTTTGGTAGTCATTTTCCTTTTGGTCTGTAGCTTTGCAGGGAGGTGGGTGGTGAAGTTTGCAGAAGTGCCTTCTCTATAGCCCATTCATGTCATTAGTTGTGAGTGGGTTTCTTTCAATTGAGAAAAAAGTAAAAGCAGAAAGAGAAGGTAGAAAAGAATTTAGGCAACTATGACGTTTCTCAGCCTCCCAGTGACAAATGTTTTCTGAGTGCTGACTGAGTAGTAATAGACTTTGAAGCTGTACAATTAATTACTTTTCAATCAAGACTTGCTGCTGCCATCCTTTTCCCTTCAGCCTCTTCTCTGCCTGCCTTGGCCGGTGGAGGCAGCAGCATACAGCTGTCTGCAGAGGGGTCTGTGTGGCCAGGCTGTTTGAAGCAAATGCCAGCTAAAGGAAAAAGGCCTCAAATGGATGAGGCAAGATACCAGGTTAGAGGCAGATGCAAGGCTGATATTAGAGGTAGTGGAAATAGTCTTTATGAAAATACTTGATATGCTCAGATTAAAAAGCCTGCATCGTGAATTTAGACCCCTTCACTCAGCTAATTAGCTGTAGCTCAGCAGCCTTCTCAAAAGGTGCACCAAATTCTGTTTGAGCCAAGGCACGCCACTGTCCTCTCCCCACCTGTGCTTGAACAGTGGGTCCAGACATTTTCTCTGCAGTTGCCTGAGCTGGGCTGTGGATTCCTTCTCCAGACTAGCTGATGATGCAGCAAAGAATTTCAGGGGAGAAGAGGCCATTTCAAAAAAGATGCACAGCACCATGGGAAAGAAACTAAGAGAGAGGCAAAAGTAGGGGTTGGAGGGGAAGAGGGAATCCCGGAAGGTAAATTTGGCTTTAGTGGAAACTCTGCTTAAAATTTCTGCAATTCATGGTGGAAATTCCAGCCACCCTGGGGGCTTCTGGGCATCGTTGTTTAAGGGGAATGGTATATTTCACCTTCTCCAACAACCTCAATTACCCAGAGCACATTTTCCTAATGAAATCTAGTTGAGACAGCGACATAAGCCAGGACACTCAGAAACCAGCTCTCACATGGGGTTGGGGGGAGAAGAAACGTGGTCTTCTGCTGGCTGCCAGTCTTTGGCCTGTGCCCCTTGGACCCCTCAAGTTTGAGAGTGGGGACCTTGAAGACCAACCTTGCTGTGAACCAAAACCCAAGGCTCTAGACGGCTAGATTTCTAGGTGTTAAATCTTTCTCTTTGAGCGTAGCAATTGAAGTACTTGTGTGAAAACTCCACACCTGTGAAATTGGAATTTTTGGACCAGGTCTGTAAGAAACTCTCAGGGGAAGGCCGGGCCTGGTGGCTCACGCCTGTAATCCCAGCACTTTGGGAGACGGAGATGGGCGGATCACGAGATTGGGAGATCGAGACCATCCTGGCTAACACTGTGAAACCCCATCTCTACTAAAAATACAAAAAACTAGCTGGGCGTGGTGGCGGGCGCCTGTAGCTCCAGCTACTCAGGAGGCTGAGGCAGGAGAATGGCGTGAACCCAGGAGGCAGAGCTTGCCGTGAGCCGAGATCATGCCACTGCACTCCAGCCTGGGCGACAGAGCGAGACTGTCTCAAAAAGAAAGAAAGAAAGAAAAAGAAACTCTCAGGGGGACAGTGATGTTAACGGTGTCGAATCTGTGAGCCTCATTAGTAGCCCTGCAATGCCATATCTGGCTTTTAAAAATGCCCTTCCTAATGCTGAGCTAAAGTCTGTCCCTTGGTACACTTTGTTCTAAGCCCCTCAGCTACCAGATACTTGAAGCTGCCCTCAACCTTTCTCTCTTCAAGACTCTCTTTATTCCTTCAAACAACTTTATAACCCCCAAATTTCCTGGCTTTGTGACCCACTTCCCCATTTCTAAATCTTCTTTTCTGCTCCTTCCCAGGGGTTGTCTTGTCTGCCCACATCTTCCTTTTTTCTGTGATCCCTCAAATTCTTCTTTTCCTTTTGTCTTCCTTAAATCTCTCCCCACTTTACTGCCACCGCCTACCCTCTGTCCATGCAGCCTGGGTTTATGTTGGCCTTTCTCACAGTCATGTGCCCTGCTAATTTGTAACATACTTACCCTAAAATCAACCCACAAAATAAACACACAGGCTATGCCCAGTGGGAGCTGGGAAGGCAGCCTCCCCCCATTTCTACCCGGGAATAGTTGCAGAGTCCTGCCTCTGCTGGCTGAGCATGGTCAACAGGTGATGGTGGCCCCGCATTGCAGGCTCTTGGCCTTGGAAGAACTAAGTCACTAGGCTGCTTATTCTGGCTTCTCTGCCCTGTGAATTAATGGCCACTAGTGCTTGGACCACAGTAGCTATTGGAGGCATTTGGAAAAACTCATGAGATTTTTAAACAAGGGAAAAAAACAAATACCAGTAAAAAATTTACCTCCCTGCCACGTGCGGCCTTTTGATATGTAAGAAAGAAATTATAAAAGAAAAATGGGTGCTAAATCACTTAATTTGACAGAATCAGATTTTTGTTGTTGTTGGTTTTTGAAATACTTGCTTTGTTTATCTCGTGCATCTGTGATGGAGGCAAAATTGGTTTTGGGGGATGCGGTGTGCAAAAAAGTCTTAGTTGTGACAAGGTCCTGCAGTACATAAACAGATAATGGAGTATAGCTATATGTCCGTGGTATTAAAATGTCATGGGGAGGGGCAAATAAGGAATATGTGTCTGAAGAAGCTAAGAGGGGGAGTGATCATGAAAAAAACAAAGGTTGAGAAAACTGTAGCTTCTATCCCATTTTTTTTTTTTTCAGGTCTAGCTTAACCAGAACACTTAAAACTGTTACCAAAAATCTTTCAACAACACTTGTGGTCACTTAGCCAATGTTCCCATCAGTCTACCATCTCCCACAGTGGTTAGCCTCTCCAAGCCGCAGTACTAGGTCAGTACTTGCAGCCATGCTGCCTGCTCCTGCTCTGAAAAGCTTGTTCTTAGACACCAAGGTCAGGGAGAGAAGGTGGGGAACACACACATAAAACACACACTAAATACGACTCTCAGGATGGCTAAATTTTTCCAGTTTAGGGAAAGGACACAGTGGAATTCTGCATTCTGTAAACTGCTTTTTTAGACCATTTTGCAACCAACTGTAAAGCAGATTTGACAAAGTTTACATGAAACCAACACAAAACAATTTCTTCATAGCTGGTGCTTTTTTTGCTTTTTGGGTTTTTGGTTTTTGTTTTTGTTTTTTTTTGATACAGAATCTCACACTGTAGACCGGGCTGGAGTGCAATGGTGTAATCTCTAGCTAGTGCTTTCTATTTGATCAACTTTTGAAGTTTTTTTGGAGTTCCATTGGGGTTAAAATCACTAGTATAGAGTCAAATTGGACAACCCCAGCCTTCTTAAACTAATCAATCTAGACATTTGGAGCAGAAAGGGATAAATAGGATCATCTCATTCAACGACCTCATTTTAGAAGAAACTGAGGCAGAGAGGTGTAGGGTCTGACCTAAGGCCACTTGACAAGACCATGGCTAGAAGCAACCCCAGGCATTTTATCTTAGATCCCCCTGCTCCAGTTTGGGACATCAAGTTACAGGAAATAGAGTCATTAGTGTCAAAACCCCCCAACAGAACAAGAAATTCCATCTCTCATTCTTGAACATGGGGATTAAAGATGTCATTTGAGCATCTCATCCCTCTGCTGGGCGATTTTTTAGAGAAGAGCAGCGCTTGAGCCAGCACATGACGTCACTGGCCTGGAGGCTTAATTTTATTTTAGTGATTTGGTTTTTGTGAATAGATCACCTTCCAGTTAAGAGACATGCTTTACTAACACCATGGATTCTGCTCAGTTTCCTCTCAACAGCTTCCCTCTTCTTGAAGAGCAATATATTAATAACTGATAATTGAGGTAAATCCATGTCGATTACTTAAAAAGCAAAAAATCTCATTCTTACCAATACTGAAGTTTCAGCTTTCTTCCTCCTTAACCTACACAGCTGCAGAAGATGAAGGCTGAAAAGTCAAAGGCTGTAAGCAGCTCCAGAGTGAGAAAGGCTTGCAGTGCGTTAAAGAAACATCTCAAAACAATCCCAAACTGTAACATTTCTAATGCTTGAATTCTGATGAACATAATGAGTTCTGTTTGCAAAACTTTAAACCTACATCAGGTTGACCCCACACAATGTTGGAACATTGCAGCATAATTTCCCAGCTCAAATAAGTTCAATTACAAGAGCACCTTTGGGTCGTCCTCCCCTCCCCCCAAAAAGCAAATTTCCATTAAGCAAATGATTAATGTAGTAAAGGAAATAACTTCAATATTGAGGGCATATCATCATGTTTAACTAGCTTTATTCTCCTGCTCCTCCTCCTTCCTCACCCTCCATTTGAAATATTAAAACTGGCTGGTAATTCACCTATGTGGTTAATGGTAAGATCTGCTTCTTCTTGAGAGCATATCCTCACCCCACAGACCTCACCTATGTAAAAGGGGCAAGTGGGCCTATTCAAATGCTAACCCCAGTTGAGCTGGGTAGACAAAGGGCCAGCTGGGAGACTAGTGAGTTGGGAATGCTTGGGGAACTTGCTAGAAATGGCTCTGGAAAAGGAAGGCAGCTGAATACCAGTTTCTCGGGCAGAAAGAAGGTTTGCTAAGTCTATGTAGCAAAATCCTGTCTTCTCAGGGAGGGTCATGAGTGCTCTCCTGGGGGGTTGGTATATCTCAGTTACTTTGTATGGTCTGCAGTGGCTTTTCCACCCTTGAATCAGGGTGTAGAGAGGGAAGCTGGGGGAGGGGAATTGAGCGGGGGAGAGCGTGTGCCGGTAGGTAACAGGTTTTCACAATTGGGCTGTAATGCAGATAGCCAGGCAGTTTGTGGAAGGCTGTCTGAAAGACGGTGTGTGTTCCTAGATTGCCCCTCCTCACTACATGTGAACATGGTACGTTGCTTACAGTTCAGGAAACCTCCCTGCGTTGGGTTTCTGTTTAAAAAACAGCAAGATGGGTGTGAGGTGTGGGCTGGACACGGAGGGCTTTTAAAAAACTTGTTTATTCATCCTGCAACAAGGCTACATGCTCATTTCTCTAATGAATAAACCTAGCTCTGGGGCAAAACAGGTCTCCCCGACTACCCAGTCTGAAGATAGCGCCCACACTTGAAAGGCGCACCAAAAAATTCAACACAACCCCTGGTTTCTCTTGCTTGTCCCTAGAGACCTTTTGCTTGGTGAACTCAGGCTGAGACATTACCAGAGGAAAAACTGAACACTTAATGTCACAGAAAGCAACACACCATCATTGTTAAAGTAGGAATTTCGATGTATGGGCAAGCCAAAAGCAGGGCACGCCTAGCCCTTCTGCAGCCTCCAAACTTCCGAGACTAACATTGCTGCGGCAGAAAACCACTTGCAAATAAACTGGCTTCTCCGTATTTATTACGGAAGACCACAAAGGCATCTAACCACAGTTTGCGCTGCAGCCCAGCAGAACTAAGTCTTGGGCGCCGCGACGCCTTTCCTACGGAATAGGTCCTGGAAGGAAGACCATTTAAGGTATTTTCCTTCTATCATCATCCTTTTCTTAGGAGTTCAAAACCTGACCGTCATTCATTTCAAGTCCTCAAAACGCTTTACTTTTCCTCTAAATCATTGTCATCCGAATAATTCAAGCCGGCGCAAAATGAGACACGCACACCAGAAAAAAAAATTTCCAAGTCGGATGAGATTTTTTAAAGACATTTCACTTATCAGTCTTTCCCCCCAGGACTGGCGAGGAGAGCACGCCTTCCCTTCCGAAGGTGCGTTACCAGATTGCGGCCGTTTTTGTGCTGGGTCACCAGAGCAGATTCCCCTCCAGGTTACAGATTCTAAACTTAACTCTACCCGAGCTGAAAATGGCCGGAGCACGCCGCCTCCCCTCCCCAAGGCTGCCGAAGCCGCCGGCCCCTGCCTCCTCTTCGACTGATCGTCCAAGGACTGGCGCCGGATCGAACACCTTTCCCCAGCCCTGCGGGTGCCGCGCTCTTTGGGAACGAATTGTAAGTTATCCTGATGTTAGACACGACCCCCCTCTCCAGCCTGTCCCTTGTTCCGCTTTACCTTTCCGCTTGCGACCATCTCGAGGGCCTCCAGAGGTCCTGCGCAAACAGCCCAGGACGTCTCCTGCTAAGCTGCATGCAGCCTGGCCACCTGACCAGCTGCGCCAAAAGCCTGGCAATACCCCGACGTGACCATGCCTGTGCGTCCAACCCTGGTAGCCCGTAGGGGCACCCCCAGGGGTCCCCTTACCTCCCCTACCTTTCCCCCAAGTACTTCCCCCCAACTGCCCGCCGCCGGGAGAGGTCAGCTCCGGCGCGCGCGGGCCGGTGCGCACGCTCTTTGAGGCGGTCTCTGTCCCGGCAAGCGCCGGGAGGCCCGCTGTGGCGGCCAAGACTGGCGCGCGGCAGCGGGGGGCACTGGCGCGGAGGTCCCGCGGCTTCACTGGCAGCTCTGGGACCTGGGCTCCCGGCTCTGAGCTGCTTAGGCGCCGCGCGCGCGTGACTTCCCTCCCGGTGGTCAGTCTCCAGAGTTCTAGCCCAATCCCATTCTGATTACTTTCCACACATTGCAGCAGTGTCTCTACAGCGCGGCTGCTCTCACATCGTGAAAGTTGACGCGCACCTCCGAACCACATTTTGGGCACCTGAGAAGGCCAACTTGTTTGAGACTAGTCTTTCTAGGAGGAAGAGAGGCGCGCAAAACAAGTGACTTACCGATGCCGTTTGGGTGTGCAGCTCCAAATCTGGGGTGCGTTCGGGATTCAGTCGCGCAGCCGGGGCACCAGCTCCGAGAGACCTCAGGTTGTCTCCAGCGGGACGCACGGTGTGCGCCCCGCCGTCCAACAAACCTTTGGCCACCAGGGCGCCCCTGGCATCCTGGAAAGTTTGGGGGAGCCCCCGCTGCCTCACCCTGATCCCCGGCCCTGGGCTGGCCAACTGAGCCGCCTCTCTTCCGACTCACCCCTGACCTGCCTTTCCTTCTCACCTCCTTTCCGCCCGCCGCTCCCACACCGCCCTCAGGCTTCCCAGTTTAGCGGTGGGCAACTAACCTGAATCCATGAAAACAAGGAGAATCTGGACGGCGTCCTCCATTAGTGACGCCGGATGGGGATGGGTCCCTTTTTGGAAGGGGACTCCGGGGACGCGTCACGGCGGGTGGGCTTCTTAGGCTTGCAGCGACGCCGCTGCTTCTTCTCCTTGGGCTCCTGAGACTCTTCGGGGTCCCTTGGATCTTTGTCCTCGGGCTTGAGCTCCTCCCCCTCGCTGGGGCTCTGGGGCTCCTGAGTGCTGGGTGGCGCGCGACTTGGGGAGGCGTCGGGGCTTCGCAACTTGAGAGCGTGCAGACGCTGGGTGAGAGACTGGCTGTCGGTGAGGGACTGGCCGAAGGTGGAGTGCTTGGGCACCACAGGGCCGCGCTCGTCTTCCGGCTCGGTCTCGGGCTCAGTGGTGGGGGCGGTCTCAGGCTCGGTCTCGAAGTCGGTCTCGGACTCGATTTCGGACTCGGTCTCGCTCTGGGTCTCGTAGTCGAACTCTTCCTCGTACTCTAGGCACTCGGGAAGGGACAGCTCAAGGTCTGCCTCCTCCTGCTCGTGGTCAGATTCCGATTCGGGGGACTCGGGGAACACCTGGGCGCTGGAGCGGTGGTGGGCGTTAAGGAAGCTCCGGCGCTGTTGGGCAGCCGCGCGCTGCTGGGCACGGGCGTTGGAGGTGGCAAGGGCGCGGAGGAGCGCGATGGAGCAGGAGAGCCAGAGGAGCGCGGTGGCTGCCCGGCGGCCTATGGGCGGGCACAGGTCGTTGTAATTATGGCGAGCTCGGCGCCACTGCTGAGCCCGGGACCTCCGATCCATCCTCTTAGGCGCACACCAAGAAGCCGACCTGCCCTCTGGCTCCGCAGAGAGCGGCTCCAAAGCGCATTGGCTGCTGGAACAGGGAAAGGTACACCCTATGAGGTGAGAAGCTGGCCCAGAGGTCCCAGCCTCACCTCCTTGTGAGGAGAAAAAGGGAAGCACCTACCTTTCTGACCACTTAAGAACTTTCTACAGCTCCGCGCCTTGCTTGCCTCTCTGAGCAAGAAGAAGGGATGGGAAAAGAGGGGAAGGTCTGTCTCCTCCTGGCTCCTCTCGCTGAGTCTTAGATTCCGCAGCCTAAGACTCGAGAGAGGTGCTTCCGCCGGTCCTCTTGCCTGGGAGAGGACAGAGGAGACTGAGGCGAGGAGGGACGGGCAGTGAGGTTCTGCGAAGTTGCGCGCCCGGACTTCTGCCGGGCATGTGCAGTAAGGAGGTGGGGGCCACCTCCCCGCGAGCTGCGCGGTGGCGCCGAGCCTGTGGCGCAGACCCTAGTGGGCCGGCAGGTGGCAGGAGGGAACCTTGTTTGAAAGGATTTGGGCGAAGCAATGGGCGGGGGGCCTGGTGGGTGGCAAGGAGCAAGCGGCAAGCTAGCCCAGGTCCAGTACTTGGGCAGGTGGGCGCAGGCTTCTGTGGGGTCGTGCCCCTCCCCAGTTTCCCCAGTTATTGATGAAATAAACACAGCCTGGGTGCAGCTAAAAACCCAGAACCCCAAATAGCAAATATTCAGGAGAAAGAGGGTCTGTACACGAGTATTAAGCCCCCAGTATTTTCCAGTGACTTAATAGTTTGAGGATGGTAACTTCAGGTAGTCATTAATCATGAAACTACCTTTAGCAGATCTGTTATAGTGACTGTAATTAGAGAAGTTTCCAAAAAATACGTGCTCAAACAGTCTGAATTGGCTAATTACCTCATCTTCTTCAACAAGGGCCCCCATGGTTGAGGTAGTAGTTTGCAAGTCTGCAAGCCCATCTGAGGACGGCCCTGAGCTCGACTGAGCTGAGAAGGTGGTGCTGGAACTCAGACTGGAGCTGAGAGCATGGGTAAAGGGAAGCGTTTCCTGCGTTCTCAGTACACACAACCACTTCTCTCCAGCGGGGCAGTTCAGGGTGACACGGAATCCTCACTGGAGGCCCCCTCACAGCTGTTTCCCAGATAGGCTTTTCACAAAGGTATCTCTTTGAGCAGTACTCATTGGGTGCCTTGCATGTGCCAAGCTGTGTTTTAGATGCTGAAGGTAGAGTAGTGAACAACAACAACAAAAGTATTGTATTAAGGAAAGGATATTTGGGATTAATTTGCTGTTAATCAGGAGATTGAATCAGTCCAAATCCCTCTGTACCCACCAACATTGTTTAATCCAGTTTGAATTCCACGTGAGAAAGTGATTGGCTCAGGGCTAGGGGGCGGCCAGACACCACTAGATCGTGTTGTTGAACTCTGCGAGGCTGTAGACTTGGAGTCAGTAGTGCTGCTGTTTCTTGGCCCTGGAAAATCAAATGACAGCCTGCAGGAGGAGGTCCCTGCAGTGGGAGCTGACCTGGCTGCTGCTTTTGGAGTGTGCATGTCCTCAGTCTGGCCCTCCATGATTATGGAGTGCCCTTTTGGCCATAGTGACAAGTCCAAAGGCGAAACAGCTCAGAGCAAAGCCATCGTCCTGGAATCCATGGGAGTATCAGGAAGGTTGTTTCACTTAGGACACATGTCACAGGTTGTAGTCCTTTCCTCCTCCTTGAGTCAGTATGGGGAATCTTCAAAAAAGAGGCTCCACCACTGGGTGGCCCACCAGGCCCTCCTGGTACTGGTACTTCTGCCTGGTGTGTGAAGAGTCAGTGAGGTACCCACAGCCATTCTCACCAAGATGGAACTTAACCTCACACCTTCAACACCACACCCGCATTAAAGCCACCAAGGGCAGAGTTCATACCCCAGGGAGAGACCAGCAACTGCTTTGGATGTGTTGAGGTTTTGCTTTCTGCATCTTGGCTGTGTCTATAGCTTGCATCTTGCACTCTGTGTTAGTTTGTAGCCTTAAAATAGTGATTGGGCTGGGCCTGGTGGCTCTCACCTATAATCCCAGCACTTTGGGAGCCTGAGGCAGTTGGATCACTTGAGGCCAGGAATTCGAGAGCAGCCTGACCAACATGGTGAAACCCTGTCTCTACTAAAAATGCAAAAATCAGCCAGGCGTGTTGGCGCACGCCTGCAGTTCCAGCTACTCGGGTGGCTGAGCCACAAGAATTGCTTGAACCTGGGAGGTTGGTCTAATAACGTGGGATTGATTTGTCAAACCCCACAAAAGGACAAATGTCTATGTTCCAGTTGTGCCCTGCTCTACCACTTTTCCTGAGGAACTGCAAGGGTTTTATTATCACAGGTGCCTGCATGGCTCTGTGGATATTGTCATGGGACACTCTACAGGGGCATTTAGAGCTGTGTATGTCAAATCCTGATCTCTGCCTCTCAGTCCTGACTAATGGGGCACGTTTCTAGAGGGTCTGCCTACACTGACCCACCTACTTTATTTCTTCTAATTAGCACAGCTCCACTGACAGCATATGAAACAGAAAGATATTATTCAAGCTGATTTCAGGGCACGCTGGAGGAAAAATCAGGAATATATGGGTGCTAGTAAATGTCCTTTGAATGGAAACTAATGTCAGCTGTCAGCAACAAGGTGGATTATGATTCTTCAGTGTACATAAGAAAGTACTTCATTCTTCAGATGGAGTGCTTTATGCCTATAAAGGAGATAGCAGCCCAGAGCTGATTCACTAATATAGATACACCGAGATTGCCTGCATTATTAAAAAATGTGCATTACATAATACATACTTTTGGACTAGATTCTGCATTAGCAATGCACTTTCTTTGCAAGATACATTTTAATCAGCAAACAAACATTTACCAAAACACTGCATTTTTGAGCCCCAGTCCTGTTTAGTTACAAATACATCTCAGTGTACATTCACTACAGGCTCTGGGAGGAAGGAGCGGGGGACTGCACTGAAATGCCATTCCATCTCACACTTAGTGCCGAGGTTGAGCAAATGGAGCTGTACAGAAGATGCTCTTTAAAATGCATTACGTGCATGACTTTAAAAAGTGCTTGCTGCAGAGTGAATTTCAAAAAGGAGCAAGTGGGTGATGAACGACCTCTGTTGTTACCGGGCTAAGGAACAAGGGGCTCTCTCTGTCTGCCAGTAAAGTGTCGGCATATATCACTTCCGGGACTCTGCTGGAGGGAGGCTCCTAAACCATTTGGACAGGAAAGCCCTGTTCCCAGCTCACTACAGTATCATACAGTAAGCTTCTAATTTGGATAAATTGTGAAGAATATTGTCTTTAGCTCCTTAAAGGATTTTCATGTGAAAGAGACCTTAAGATTTATTGTATGTGGCTGTGGAGGGCAAAATTAGAACCTATTGGTGGTAGTTGTAGCAGAAAGCCTTCAGCGTAACCCAAAGAAGAATCTGACGTGGAGTGGGCTGTCAGAAAGCTGGCGCTTTGTCAGAAGCAATGTGAAATCAAAGGACAGGTGACCACACACTGGAGATGTTTTTCCATGGTGTGCGTGAGGGAGTGGGGTTGCAACTTGGTGCCCACCACAGTCTTACCAGTTTAGCCTCTGATTCCATTGAAGGCCTCTGTAGGTTATGGGAGAAGGGTTTGGGGGCTCTACCGATGGACACGATCCTTCCCCCCTACTTTTTACTATTTTGGAAGCATTGAAAGTGCAAGTGGCTCAGTGACAGGAAGGAAAGTTGGGGTGGCAGTTTTAGGACAGGGCAAACAGATGTGTGTGATGGACCCAGTGGCCTGTGGAGGAGCTTTCCTCACCAAGGCAGGGCGTGGAGGCTCTTTGCTCCACAACTCACCACTTGTTGAAGCAAAGAAATTAGTCAAGTCCATCTGTTGATTACATTGGTCCTCTTTGCCTCCTCTCCTGGAGCTGTCTCGGAAATTACAAATGAAATTGGCTATTTAGCAATCATGAATTGAGCCACTTCTATGATGCAGACACTATTCCGGGCATTGTGGGGAGATCGAAGTAATTGAGGATGAGCAATTCCTGCCATCCAACAACACACACATTGGTGTGAAGTGCCTCCAAATATTAAAACCAGATTGCTGACAGGTATAGAGTAATACATTCCAGCTCAGATAGACAGGGAGGGAAGTTGAGTAACTGGTTAGAATCAGAGGTACAGTTCATCTGGTGGTTTTCAGAAAGAGATGAGTCTTTACCTAGTCTGACTTTGAGATTTTCTTTTGATGTTTAAAAGCCCATGAGAATTGTTTTCAATCCACCTGTTTCTAACCATGTGTCTATCATGTGCAAAGCCATGTGCTAGTTGCCCTGGGGGAGACAGATGAATCATGGGTTCTCAGAAGGCTTGCAGGCTATTGTCAGGGGTCCCATAGACATCAACGCATTGTCCAAGATAAAACTCAAGATAATGGATCAGTTCTGCTCTGCCTGGTGAGTGGGTATAATCACTCTTGAAGATATTTTTTGGACAATCATTGCAAAGGACTATTTTTGGAGATGAAGAGCTTTTCACACTTTCCTTTGGATAGAAATGAATTCAGGGAGTTTGAAGTGCTCCCCACCCCTCACTGTGGCAATCAGCCAGTAAGGCTCAAACCCACTGAGAATTTGGTATCGGCCCCTCCCGCCTGTTCCCCATAGGGGTCTAAGGTACAATGCCAAAGCATTTGTCTCAGTTCTCTAGGGTGCTATTTTGCTGCTATTCAGACTGCACTGATATCAATTGGCTCTAGTAGAAATGGTGAAAACCTCAAGCTCCTGATTTTGAGATTTGGGGTTAATGCCATCTAGAGCTAAAAGCAAACAATAGAGGGAAATAATCACCTTTTTGACATGGCTGGTTTCTGTCCAGGCCATTGTTGGGATTACAATACTGTATTTGTGCTATTCATTTTTAAAGGGAATAGGATCAGAAAGGAGCCTTCGTTTTCTGCATAGAGATTGCTTGGAGCTGTCTTCCCAGGAGCTCCCTTACTTTCTCTTCACTTCGTGCTCTGTTGAGCTTCTTCTACTGATACAATGCCTATCTCCCTCTCTCTCCCTCTGCCACAGGAGGAGCAATTTCTAGACTCCTGATCCAATGGGAAACATCTAGAAGCCCCCTTGCTCAGGCAAAGCATCAGTACCCAAGAGGGGTACAGGCCCTCTTGGATATGGTGTCTCATTTCTCTGCCGTGGCCCTGGAGCTTGGCATTCTCGTGTTCCCCGGGTCAGCCCCTGGACTCTGACACCCTGCCTTGCTTCATCCTGAGCTCCGACTGTCTGCCCAGCCGGACTTACACTGAGCTTGTCTGGTTCTTTCCTGCAGCCAGCTGAAACATCATTGTCCCAGGATACCCCCAGTCCACATGGTTCTGGCCCCAGATGTCCACCTCTGCCCTGCCCACCAGCAGCCATGCAGCCAGTGAGCTGTGGATGAAAACACTGCTGATTGCAGAGGCCCACTCAACTGTCAGGAAAGCTCTCGGCTCATGGCTTTGTCTTTTGTCCAGCTCTCCTGGACATCCTGTCTTTCCCCCAGCCCCTAGCCCTGACAGAGAGCCTCAAAGCTGTTTTCATCTCATCTGCTGAGGATCTGACTCACCCCATCAGACTTTTGGGAGGGAGGGAGCCAGCTCGCCGCGAGCCCAGAGGGGAGAAACTCTTAGTGGTGTCACGGTTTAGGTACAGGCTCATAGAAATCCTTGCAGCTCGAGCTCTTCAAAATATGATTAGACCAATTTTACATGTCTAGTCACTGAGGCTTCAGTAGATTGGGACTATTTCTATATGTGCAAAGTGAAGTGGAGAATTGAGGCAATTATCTTCAGGCAAATGAATCTGAGCATTGTAATCAGTCCATCCTGATAACTGGGGAGAAATTGGCGTCATTCACTGTAGCACTGCTTTGCGTTAAAGAGAATTCTAAGATATTTGTTTGTTATATTCACTTGGCTTCATTTTTCCAAAAGACAGTCCAGTGAAGGTCAGGTCCTGCCTCTTGCTGGTGTTAGGATGTGTGGTCCCCTTAGGTCTCAGTCAGGTGTGTGTGGTTGATCTGGATGGGTTGATCATCAGATCAGTGCCCTAGCAGGGTGCATCCTTGGCTTCCTTGCGGTGGGTACTTGGTTTCCACGTCAGGGTTTTCTTTCCACTTCTTCCTTCCTTGTGTATGAGAACCCGGAGGTGTTGGATGGGTTGGTCTACAAGGTCACCTCCACTGCTAGGATGATAGGATTCCTAATAGGGCCCTTGACTGACATACACTGTGCATTATAAAATGTGGGGAGCCAGGAGACTGAAAGAAGGGCCTCTCAACGTCAGAAATGAGAACGCACTGGAGGCTGGTGATTACTTCTGGGCCCCCTCTTCCCCATCCATTGTTTTGGCTAAAAGTTATCATAAATTGGGAGTCCTTCCCTTTATTGGTCTAGAAGTTCCCTCAGGAAGCAGCCATCACTTCTCTCCCAGCTCTTCACAGATGGGGGAGGGAAGAGGAGCAAGAGAAGACTTTTCGGTTTTCCAAATGGCAGATTTGGTTTCTGGCATGTAAGGAGCCACATATAAAAAGAAAAGGCATTGAGGCATGTGAGATTTGACTTAAGTGGAGGAGATCCTCGCCCTTAAGCAATAATCTGTGTGTTTAGGAAGACAATGACCCAGCAAGAAGTCCAGCAGTGCCTCCTGAGTGCCTGGGCACCTGGTGGAGATGGTGCAGGGACCCTGGCAAAAGAGCCTCTGGGACAGGAGTTGTAGCCACCAGCCTGTCTCACACACTCACACTCGCAATTAGAGCACAATGGGAATTTAATTAACTGCCAGAGTGTGCTTTTGACCATAAGCATTCTAGGAATGAAGTGCTGTGTGGGGTTTGAGATGAACCTTGGAAAATACTTAGGGAGAGGCTTGTTTTAGGCTGTCAGGAAATCTTCATCTTGTCACTTTGTAAATTTCTGACCTTGCTCAGTTACTTACAAAAACAAAAACAAAAGCTTCCTGTCCACAAGTGAGATAAGAGAGTTTTGCAAGACATCTCTCTATCCTCAGTGTTGTGGCCTTCTGTGGGTTCTGCAGTTTTAATTGCTAGCGGTTTCATTCCTGCTCAGTTAGTGAAATTGTGGCATCTTCCCAGTGTCTTAGCGTGACTGCTCTATAGCCTTAACAATCATTGTTTTAAGGGGCAAGTGCCTTCTTACTGCATAGTATGTCAGCATTCTCTGATGTTTTGTCCATTTATTTTTCTATATGAATTTAAGAACCATTTTTATCAAGTTTTATAAATGACCTTGGTGATATTTTGACTGGAATTGCATTCAATTTATAAATTAAGTTGGGAAATATTGTCATCTTTTCTGCATTTAGTCTTAAGCTGGAAGTATGGCCTCTCAATCTGTTCAGGTCACTATTTCTCTCGTTAAGGATTTGTATTTTCTTCATGTGATTTTAATATGTCCTATGTGAGTTTAATATGTTAATATATATTTCCCAAGTATTTGATGTGTTTGTTTCATTGTGAGTGGGCTCTCTTTTTTTTTCATTATATTTTCAGGCTGCTTATTGTGTATTTATAGAAATGGTATTGATTTTTGTATGTTTTTCTCATCTTCTGCCACTTTCAGAATTGGTTGGTTTATGAGGCAACCAGCAGCCTACTCAAGCAAACACTCAGAGAAGGTTTCCGAAGGATTTGGTAGAAGAGACTCCCTCGTCAGGGAAAGAGTCGAACTAAGTCAGCGGTTCCCAAATGCCAGTCTGCAGTGAGATGAGAAAATGAAAGATGTTGTAGTGGAGCTTCCATCAAGCCAAATTTATCCTGAGCAGGGACTTTTGATTTCGATTCTTGATTTTGAGGCTACATAAGCTCCTGCCTTTTAGAATTTTGATGTCATTTCTTTCTAGAAGGATTGTAGATGGTAATTAGGGTTTTTGTTTTGCTTTAAGATTTTAGAATCTTTGAAAATAAATAAATCAGAAATGGTTATAGTAAATGAATGAATGAATACATAAAGCTGCTTGAATTGTACCCTCCCCAAAAGATTTTAGATTTTTTTTTTTTTTTTTTTTTTTTGAGACAGAGTCTCACTCTGTCGCTCAGGCTGGAGTGCAGTGGCGCAGTCTCGGCTCACTACAAGCTCCGCCTCCCAGGTTCTAGCCGTTCTCCTGCCTCAACCTCCTGAGTAACTGGGACTATGGGTGCCCACCACCGCACCCGGCTAATTTTGTTTTTGTATTTTTAGTAGAGACGGGGTTTCACCGTGTTAGCCAGGATGGTCTCCATTTCCTGATCTCATATTCTGCCCTCCTCGGCCTCCCAAAGTGCTGGGATAACAGGTGTGAGCCACCGTGCCGGCTGATGTTGTTTTTTAGATTTTGCTTTTATTTAGTTTTCAGTGACTTTATCTAGCAGATTAAAAAAAAAAAAAAGCAAAACAGCTGGCAACCTGATGTGAGTGCCACACATTTCTGTTGAAATATTAGCGTGGTCTGGCTGGGCACAGTGGCAGAGATTTTGGTCTTAAATCTCAAAATCTAGGAACCTCCAATGCGGTGTCGTTTGGGTTTTACAGTTGTGATATTTGGTAAATCTGGACTTCTTTTTATATTTTAAAATCATTTTTAGTTTATTCTTTTGGGTTCTTCTAGTTAGTAGTACCAGTTAGATGGATGTTTTTATTACTTATTTCGGCTTTCTCTGACTTCTTCATCCTTCGTCTATGCCTTGCAGTGTCCTCTGAAAGTGTGTAGGAGAGAGAAGGGTGAAATGGGGGCACCCTCATTTTGTATCTGTTTTTAAAGGGATTTTTCTCTGTCTTTTCTCTGACAGTATTTAGGTGGGCTTCAAAGGGAAAATAGATGGTATCTTATGAGAGGGCTCAACAGAAAGTTTGGAGGTGAGAAACCAAAGCCAAATTTGGGACCACACAGGCCTGGATATAAATCTTGCCTCCTTCTGCTTGCCAGTTGACCAGTTATTATTGCTGATGGTGGTGATGGTGCTGGTTATGGTGTTGGTGATGGTAGTGGTGATGGTGGTGGTGGTGGTGGTTTTGATGGTGGTGTAGTGGTGGTGATGGTGATGATGTGGTTGTGGTGGTGATGGTGGTGGTGATGGTAGTGGTGATGGTGTGGTGGTGGTGGTTTTGATGGTGGTGTGGTGGTGATGGTGATGATGATGTGGCTGTGGTGGTGGTGGTGGTGATGGTGGTATAGTGGTGGTGGTGATGGTAGTGGTGATGGTGGTGGTGGTGGTGGTAGTGGTGGTGATGGTAGTGGTGATGGTGGTGTAACAGTGGTGGTGATGGTAGTGGTGATAGTGGTGGTGGTGGTTATGATGGTGGTGTAGTGGTGGTGGTGGTGGTGGTGGTGATGCTAGTGGTGATGGTGGTTGTGATGGTAGTGTAGCAGTGGTGGTGGTGGTATAGTGGTGGTAATGGCCAAGAGGTGAGAGAATGAGGGGGCAGGATTTTGAGGAGCGCAGCCATGCAGAAAGAGCCTAAAATAAAGTTGGAGTTGGCAGTCAAGTTGGATTTTTTTAAATTTCACTTTCCAGTTCTCTTTTAGTGGCTTCTTAATGGAAAGCCTTAGAAGCTGTAGAGTTTGGTCTGCACAACTGCACTGAGTGCCCACTCTAGGTCCTGTACTCTGCGAGGCACCGGGAATACGATGGTGAATGCATGCAGTGAGGGGGATCTGGAAATAATGAGTCATCGTGCTAAGGAGGGTCTCATTACAATCTGAGCTAAGGACACTGGAAAAGAAACATATTCTTTTGGTTTTTTTTTCCCCCAAGTATACAGCAGAGGAAGCCGCCCTGGATTTGGGCAAAGCAGGGAATACTTTACTGAAAAAGTGATACGTGCACATTTGAGCTGAGAACTGAAGGGTGAGCATGTGGCAGCAGGGGCGTGGTGCGGTTCCAAGTTGAGAAGTAGCCAGAGGGTGGTGCAGTTCCAAGCTGAGGAATAGTGTATTTGCCAGGCCTCTGGCGGAAAGAAACTAAGCCTGTTAGGGAAACTCACAGGTCAGCAGAGCTGGAGGACAGAGATGAATCTGGAGGGGTGGGCAGGGGTCTCTGGGCCCAGCAGGTCAAACTGCAGTCTTTCTGTTGTCTTGAACAGCCATAAACAATGGGAAGCCTTTGTCCTGATGGCCATGAGGGACTGAAGTCAAGTTGTCTATTTTAAAGACCTCTCTGGCCACAGAGTAGTGGGATGGAATTTGAGAGGAAGCTAGAGTTGATAGTAGCTGGGTCTAGGGAGGTGGCTGCTTTTAGAAATACATAAAGCTGAGGATAGTGAGAGTGGCTTTTAGAGTTATTTAGGAGAGTGACTTACAAGGCTTGGTGATAACATGGATGTGGGGAATTGGCTGTGTCAGGATGACACCCAGGTGGAACTAGATGGAAGCTAGTACTTTTCACCAAGCTAGAGAAGCAGGAAAAGAGGCCCAGGTGTGAGGTAGCAGGAGGTCATGAGTTCTGCCATGTTGAGTGGGGTGGTGGGGCCAGGAGTTCCGCCACGTTGAGTGGGGTGTTGGGGCCAGGAGTTCTGCCAAGTTGAGTAGGGTGGTGGGGCCAGGAGTTACTCTATGTTGAGTGGGGTGGTGAGTTCTGCCAAGTTGAGTAGGGTGGTGGGGCCAGGAGTTCCGCCACATTGAGTAGGGTGGTGGGGCCAGGAGTTCTGCCTTTGGTCTGTTGAGAGCAGGTTGCCTTTGGGCTGCACGTGACAAGGTATCAGACAGGTAGAAAGATGTTCTAGGTCTTGGGCACAGTGGAGAGGCTGTCATAGCAGAAAAAGTCTAGTGCTAAGTGGGAGACAAGAGAGGAACACTCCAAATTGAGTTTCCAACCAAAGTCATTATCAACAGGAGTCATCCTGGAGCTGGAAGGCACTGGAGAGATCGAGTCTCAGCCCTTTTATTTCACAAGTAAGGAAACTGAGGCTTAGAGAGGGAGGTGGGACCTGCTGGTTAGTGGTAAAACCACTCTTAGACTGAATTTTTCTAGTCCTAGTTCTGTCTCTCAATTGTTTACTACACCAGGCAGAGAATCTTCTTGTGGAGGTAGAACATGAGCCGAGGGCTCAGATGTCAGCCCCCTTGATATCAGATCTATTTTTTGTCAACAACCAAATGAACAGCTTCACATTCTTTTCTTGATCACTTTAGAACTGACATTCCTCCAGCTCCTTATTAAAGAAAGAGCAAAGCAAGAGTTGGCTAGAAGTAGTTTGGAAGGTAGAAATAGACTATACCATGTCTTCAATGATCAGCCTGGCACAGTCACATGGCAGCCAGGAAGAGTTTGGCCAAGGCAAAAGCCAGTATGACTTGGTGGCACTCTCTTTTTCTGTTGGTTGTTCCAAAAGCACCAGTTATTACTTAAAACTGGCCCCTAAAATAGGAGCATTAAGGTGCAAGAAAGGCAAGTTCATTTTTCTCAAGATCCTTTTTCAAGATGTCTACACTGTGAAACTGATAACATATCAGCAGCTTCTCCCAGCCATGACTTCTTAACTTTAATGTTTAACTGCACATGCAATGATATGAATTACATGTATTATCTAATCATTTAAAAATATTAGATAAAGCTAAGGCTAATGTCTGCTTTGATGGCCCTGTACCAGTCACAGTTTTCGTACACCGCCTCTCAGATCCCCCAGAGGTTACTAACTTCACAAATGATGGGTTTCCATACAGGATGTCATATTTAAAAACACAAACATAACTGTGTTTTCAAACACAGTTTTTCATGTGTTTCATTGGGCTTCACATTGCAGCCTTTTCATGTATCTGTATATCTTGGAGACCCTTTCCTGTTGGTTCCTGTAGGATCTGCCTTGTTCTATTTCACCATCACCTCATTGTCTGGGCTGAATAAAGACAGTCAGCAGTCACATCCCTGTCGACGTGCATTCAACTATTGCCACTTTGTCCCTATTAGAAATTGTACTGCCGACCGTGTCGTGGTACACACCTCCATGTAAATGTCACAAGTGTTTCTCTGGAGATGATATCAAGCAGTGGAGTTGCTGCTCACAGGCCAACACAGAGCCTTGGCTACATGGCACTTCTCTACGAGGCCACCAGTGTGTCCCCACCAGCAGTGCCTGAGTATTTGTCTCCCATGCCCTCTTCTTTCTGGTGGAGGAAACAGTAAGACCTGTAGCATCCCCAGGCCCTCTGTGAGTTAGGAGAGAGGTCTTGGAGCTGTTTTCCTGCTCTGCTTGTGGGACTGGGTTTCTGAGGCCCAAGACCTTGGCTTCATCAATATTTTCTCTAGACTGTCAAGAAAAGAAGTTGAACTTCAGAGAAATATATCTCAGAAATTTGCCACAAGGAAAGGACTAGGGAAAACCTAACTAAAAGATGTTAGAAAAGAGAGGCCAAGTGTATCCCAGGGTATGTGTCCAGTTTTGTTTAGTCTTTCAGGAAGGTGACTGAGCTGTTTTAGAAATAACATAGTTCAGCCAGGTGCGGTGGCTCACGCCTGTAATCCCAGCACTTTGGGAGGCCGAGGTGGGCAGATCACTTGAGGTCAGGAGTTCAAGACCAGCCTGGCAACATAATGAAACCCCATCTGTACTACAAATACAAAAAAAAAAAAAACAAGCCAGGCATGGTGGCACGCGCCTATAATCCCAGCTACTCAGGAGGCTGAGGCAGGAGAATTGTTTGAATCCAGGAGCCAGGATCATGCCACTACACTCCAGCCTGGGCAGCAGAGTGAGACTCTGTCTCAAAAAAGAAAGAAAAGAAAGAAGTAACAGTTCAAACTGCCATTGGAGAATTCTTAATGGTGCCCCGATTATAAAGTATGCATCTCTCCCTGATTGATTATAAACCATGCATCTCTCCCTGATTGATTATAAACCATGCATCTCTCCCTCACCATCTGATCATTTTAAACCCAGATCCCTTCTGCTAATCCAGGATCTAAACAGTTTAAGCCGGGAATGGCCACAATTTAAAGAATGTTCTCCAGCCTTTGAAATTCAGGTCCCTGTTCCCCTTGGCCCCCGAACCCTCCCCCTGCCCACTCATTGTAGGCATAGATGAGTTAGTCATGGTGTATAACTAGGGTTACCATAAAATTTGTCATACAACTGGGACATTTTTAAGCATGAAAGGCAGTGCTAACCAAGGGGATGCTGGGATGACAGGGGCAGAGCAGGCTGACTGGGCCCCCCAGCACTCCCGTCATGCCAGCATCCATGTTGTTAATAGTCGTATGACAACACTGCAAAAAAATGTACGTGCTCATTCACATAACTATAAAAATAATTACTATTAATGTTACTATTATGAGCACTTTTAAAAGAGAAGTAACTTCCCTTCTCCCACTATTTTTCAATAGACTTCAGTGTGCTGAAAGTTCTCCCATTGAGAGCACTTACGCAGTTGGGTGAACTATCTACATGAAAGTGACATTTGCTCATCTGTCTTTCTTGCTGAAGTTATCGTCTAAAGGTAAGCAAAAGAACAAGCTCAGGAGAAAGAAAATGGAGCACTCTCAGAGACCTTTCCTGGGGCTGCGGATTGGGAGGAATGAGGCCTGTGGCCACCAGTTGTCGTGGCTTTATGCAGCAGCAGCAGTGGCAGGGACTCTGGGCTTCCACACTCCCCTCTCGCTCATGAGGCAATGCAGCCTCTTCTAGCAGGGCTAGGATGCCCCACAGCTCTGGGCCTTGAACAGGGTAGCGGTCCATTCAGACTGGGGGTTGCTGGCCTAGGGTTATGAGTGGCTTTTGTTGGCAGAGACTACAGCTAAACCCATCTAAGTGCCAAAGTACCTTAGAAATTAGAACGAAAAGTACAGTCCCTTAGAAATACCGAGGTCATTTTTGCTCAGACTTCAATTATTTTCACACCACCTTCAGTTTTTGCCATATTCCTATACTGAAACTGCACTTCACCGTTCTAAGTCAGTTGTTTCTTTATGTAAATACATTTATTTTTAAAGGAAAATTATGCAACTGCTATTGAAAGATTACCAGTATACAGGCCGGGCGCGGTGGCTCAAGCCTGTAATCCCAGCACTTTGGGAGGCCGAGACGGGCGGATCACGAGGTCAGGAGATTGAGACCATCCTGGCTAACACGGTGAAACCCGGTCTCTACTAAAAACTACAAAAAAAAACTAGCCGGGCGAGGTGGCGGGCGCCTGTAGTCCCAGCTACCCGGAAGGCTGAGGCAGGAGAATGGTGTGAACCCAGGAGGCGGAGCTTGCAGTGAGCTGAGATCCGGCCACTGCACTCCAGCCTGGGCAACAGAGCGAGACTCCGTCTCAAAAAAAAAAAAAAAAAGAAAGATTACCAGTATCACTGGCTTCTGGTTAAGTATTTGAAAAACACTCATGAAGACAAGTGCATGCTCTGAAAATGGCAGCATGGCCGATGCCCCTCCAGGCACAGCCCTGAGCACCTCCTTGATCCTGTCCCCCATCCTCCCAGTCTCTTCATTGACCTGAGAAACGCTCATCTGGACTGTAGGAGAGATGGTGAGAGATGGTCTTGTATGACACAAAGATTTCCCACTAAAGGGGACAAATGATTTTTTGCTCCCAGTATCTGGTCAGGTGCCTCTTAGCTGAGAAGTGGTAGGAAGAGTTCTTATTCCTTCCAGTGGAAGCCTGTTGAGTTTCAACAGGGCTAAATTACTTGGGGCACATTTTCTTCCCATGACATTTGTCGTCTAATAATAAGTCAACAGATGGAGTTGTCTTGATCTGCCTTTACCATGACATTTGCTCCCACTTCACATGTTTATGTTTGCAGATGCAGCCAAGAAACAGTCGGTAGAACTGTGTCCCAAACCCCAGTGAGATGAGCCCGGGTGCTTCTCACTTCCTGCTGGCATGCGCTGAAGCAGCGTTCCAGCCAGACGGCCTCTCACAGAACCCATCCACTCACCTCTGTTCTCACTCCCGGCTTTTCTGGGGATTGGGTGTGGGGAGCTGGGTCTGTTCTCCCATTGTGCTCTCTGTTCTTGATAGGATGCCAGAAAGTACAATGCTCTCTTCGTCACGTTCAAAAGCAGGCAAAACCAAGTAATGCATACGTGACAGAATGTTTACAGCGAGCATATGATAAACTCAGCTTCTGCATTTGGTTTCTTCTGGCAGGGGCTACCACAAGGAGTGGGAGAAGGACATTCTGCTAGATGAAGTTCCTGGCTGTGTTCTTTCTTGGGTTGGGCTGCATAGGGTCACAGGGGTTGAATGACAATATTTTTATTATTTTTATTTTTTTTATTTATTTTATTTATTTTATTTTTTTGAGACAGAGTCTCGCTCTGTCGCCCAGGCTGGAGTGCAGTGGCCGGATCTCAGCTCACTGCAAGCTCCGCCTCCTGGGTTTACACCATTCTCCTGCCTCAGCCTCCCGAGTAGCTGGGACTACAGGCGCCCGCCACCTCGCCCGGCTAGTTTTTTTTGTATTTTTTAGTAGAGACGGGGTTTCACTGTGTTAGCCAGGATGGTCTCGATCTCCTGACCTCGTGATCCGCCCGTCTCGGCCTCCCAAAGTGCTGGGATTACAGGCTTGAGCCACCGCACCCGGCCTGACAATATTTTTAAATACTAACTTTTAAAAGTGCATATTCGGACTGCCTCCACGGGTCAGTGGCATGGACAGCTGAAACCAACCCGGGGCATTGGGGAACGGTGGGCCTGCTGTGCTATGGTAAAAGGAGATTGTTTTGAGGCTGAGCTGTTGCTGACCAGCGTGGTGGGACTTTGCTCACCTTTCTTCTTTCTATACAAATTAAGAAGAGTTCTTAGCACATATTAGGCCCTCAGTAAATATTTGTTGAACAATTTTTCACTTGTGTATTTTTAACCTTGTTGTTACGGAAATTTTCAAGCACACCAAAGCAGAGAGGAGGCCAGCGCAGCTGCGCTGCCCGTCAGCTTCTGCTGCTCTGGTTTCCTCTGTCACCACACCTTTTCTTCTGGAGCCCTTCACAGCAAATCCCAGAAATCATAGTGTTTCACCCCTGCCAGTTTTGGACAGTAGAGTGGGTTCTTCTGTTCTGGATTTGTGGCTCTGATCCTAGCAGTTCGTTCTTCCTGGGTTCTTTTAGGATATGTTGAAGCCGACCTCTTCCTCCCCAAAGACAGAGTGTCAGGAAAATGAAGCCTTTCAATGTATCTCCCTGTGGGGGATTTCCTCACTGCATAGGTGTGTACTTGGCTGCACATTTGTCCTGGGCATTTTGCTGGACCCACGTATCAATGATGAGAGAAGAAGCCGTGGCCTAGGGCCTCCATGCAAATGCAGGCTGATGGCATGGTTAGGGCAGCGAAGCCTGGTTCCTGTGAGCGCTAGGAGTGTTCTAAAGCGACCACCCATCTTTTGAGCCCCCTTTCAAGACTCCCAAGTTGATCATTGGTGATTTCCCCCATTGCCAAGTCAGAGTGGACATTTTCCTCAGACGGTGCCCAGTGGACTGCAGCTCTGCCCCTCCTGACAGAAGGCACATTGGGAACATGCAGAGCCCACATCCAGGGTGATGGCAGTTGTCACCATCCATGTGGAAAGACCTGGCCCCGGCCAGCTGCTGGGCCTCTTTGCGCTGTATTAATAGCAAGGCCGTGGGGCCCACTGGGGTCGGGAGACAGAGAGGGAAGGAGGACAGCTGTGGCGGACATCACCCCATGCTCCAGACATGTGCACCCGTCACAGGCATACAGATGGCCACACCTTGACCTGCTGCTCCAGAGGCCCCCAAGCCCCTGCCAGCCTTCTCCTTGTAGGGGCAGGAATTGGCTCGCACTGACGACCCATTTGACAGAGGAGCCAAATTAAGAATGGCATGATTGGAATAGAGGGTTCCAGTGGCCCCATGTTCAGGGTCAGTTTACGCTTTTATTGGACGCACATGGGCATGGGGGCCGAAAATGAGGCAGTGGTATTTAAACAGCTGGGGGTATTGGGTTCTATATGCCAAGGCTGGACAGATATTTTTAAATGTCACAGGCCAAATGGAAGCTCAGTTGGCAACAGGATGGAGGGGCAGGGGGATTTGGAGGCCACTGCATTGCCGTGGCTAGATATGGCCAGGAGAGCTGAGTAGGATTAGGGGCTGGGAAGAAGCCAGCCTGGGAAGTGCCCGTGAAGAGGGAGCAGGAAGGATCATATGAGAAAGCGGTAGGCGCCGCGGTGGCAGGCAGGCAAGAGTGCAGGTGCTGGAGCCAGGGGCGGACGGAACTGTGTGAAAGCACCAAGGACAGGGCCAGAGGAGCCAGGTCAGAGCCCAGCCCTAGCTCAGGGGAATGCATAGGGAGCAGAGCTGGTGAGTCAGGGCCCTGTTCTGGCATCAGAGAGATGTGAGCGCTAACCTTAGCACCCCACTTTCCACCCTGGGGCCTTGGGGCTACTTATTTATCTGCCAAGGCAGTTTCCTGACTTCAGGGAAGGGGCCAGGAGAGGATTAAGTAAGAACAAGCAGCACCTGACACTCAGAAAAGTGTCCCTAAATGATCGCCACCATTATTAATAGTACAAATTAATGGGTGGCCAACCTCCATTGTGTGATGAAGCCAGAAGCTGCTCTCCAGGCCTGCTCTCTCCCAGAGACACGGTGCGTTTCCGCCACATAGGAGTTCTTCTAAGGATAAATGATGATGATCACCAGCGGTTAGGTGTTAGCAGATTTTGCGGAAGCCTTTGGCCATTTGACTTCTCCTGGCCTCTAGTTTTCTGGGGCCTGCCTCTTCCTGTCCATGGACAACCGTAGCTAGGGGGCGACCGCCCCCTGTCGGCCAGCAGCACACACCCCCCCGTGCCTGCCACCACCTGTGCCTGTCACTCATCTATGAGTGGGGCCTGGCCTCCGTAGGCATTTGCACTTGCTCTCCCTGCAGTGAAGTGGAGCTATTATTATCTTATAAGAAACAAGGGTCATCATCAGAATTGGGCAGGGACCCAGCAACTGAGTTCTGGCTGGGGCCTCCTTGCCTTTGCTGTGACATTGGTCTGGGCGACCTGGGCTGATGGGTGAGCACTGAGTGGCCAGGCCTGGGGAGCCATCATGGCTGCCTGCTTTCCTCTTGGTGGGCCCCGTAGTGAGCTGAGCAGAAACACAACATGGCTAGGGCAGTTACCGTGGCCACCTAACATCTGTGCGTCCCTTGGCCTCCCTCATTCTTGTCAGGATAGGGATGACTTAGGAGAGCTGGAGGAGGCCCAGGCTGCTCTGAAACCTGGGCCTTGCTTTTCAGCACAAGGGATTCAAGAGAGGAGGAGGTGAGGGAGGAAGGGAGTTTCTGTTGGGGCTCTTGTGGGCCTCACGTGGCCCCTGAGTTAATCCCTATTCGTATTCAGAATTCCCCCCTTTTCCTTGGTGGGTCAGAGTTCTCTCTTGCTCATCCAGGCCTCAGAGAAGAATGCATGGCAGTTGTGACCACAGCTAGGCCTGAACTCCTTCAGGGCCATGTACATGAAGGCTCAGAAGATCCCCTCATCTTCTGAAGAAGTGAGAGTCTCCTCCTGTGGGCTTCCAAGGGACACTGTGGTTAGCCGTGCTCGCACAGCCTGCCCCATGCTCAGGCTTCTTGGCACAGAGAAGCCCTTCCTGATTCATGGTGCCTACCATGTTCTAGGCATTAGAGAAATGCATTAATTTACTCTTCCTAGCAAGCTTGTGGGGAAACTGAGGCACACACAGGTCGAATGGTTTGCCCAAGGCCACAGAGCAGGAAAGTCGTGGAGTCTGGATTTGAACTCCAGTGGTTAGTCAGGCTCCAGAGGTTGCCTTTCAAACCACTGTCCTCAAATGCTGCCTGGAAAATGACGGAGCTGATGGCGGGGTCCGAGGTGATGCTCTGGTGAGTCGGGAGCCTGCCAAGTCACAGGAGCTGGGGAAAGAGCCCACTGGACAGAGGGGACAGCCAGTGGAAAGGCCCTGAGGTGGGAAAGAGCTGGCCATGAGCTGTAGGGAAGCAGGAAACCAGTCTGGTTGCAGGAAGTGAGCAGGGGCAGGGGAAGGAGCTGGGGTAGCTGAGGAGGCAGCACCATAAGGGCAGCCTGTGGCCGTGGCACTGGGGTCTGATTCCAAGTGCAGTGGGAGGCCCTGAGGCTTCTGACCAGGGCCCTGCTGGCCTGAAGGTCTCCCTGACTAGGAGATGGGATTCTCGTGGCAAGAGGAGAGCCAGGAGAGCAGGAGCTGAGCTGCCCCACACTGGGTAGCTGGGGTCTGTTCACTGAAGGGTATCTGATATGGTTTGGCTCTGTGTCCCCACCCAAATTTCATCTTGAATTGTAACTCCCACAATTCCCACGTGTCGTGGGAGGAACCTGGTGGGAGGTGATTGAAGTATGGGGGTGGGTCTTTCCTATGCTGTTCTCCTGATAGCGAGTCTCATGAGATCTGATGGTTTTAAAAAACGGGAGTTTGCCTGCACAAGCTCACTCTCTCTTTGCCTGCTGCCATCCATGTAAGATGTGACTTGCTCCTCCTTGCCTTCTGCTGTTATTGTGGGGCTTCCCCAGCCACATGGAACTGTAAGTCCAATTAAACTTCTTTCTTTTGTAAATTGCCCAGTCTCAGGTATGTTTTTATCAGCAGTGTGAAAACGGATTAATACAGGGTCTATCTGGGAGAGGCTGCCTTTCTCTGAGGCCTCTTGCTTGGCAGTGTAGAGGAGGTTCACTAGTGCTTCTGGAATCTTCCTTGGCCCTTTGGGACTCAGCCTATAGTCAGAGCTGGTTCCTTAGGCTTTAGGTGGGGCACCCTTGGAGAGCTCCCTGGGGTAGGTGTCCAGGTGTCATGTACGGCTCTGGTGCCTCTGGTGCCTCCTTCCCTTCGTCCACCTAGTGCTTCTGGAGGGCTTGGCGCAGCGTCATCTTGGCAGCTGGGCCAGGAGGCTGGGCTTTGTGGGTTTTCCCATTTATATTTCTTTATAGGTGAAAAATGAGCCTCACCTGTCTGGCTCAGTGGTGAGCACCCAAGGTCACATCTCTAGTTCCATGACAAAAACACCAGGTCAGGTGCATGGGTGGCTGGCACTCACCATGGCAACACCGTGAAGACATCTCTTTGCCATTCCTGGTGCCCCCATTGGAGCAGGCGTCTGAACTCTGGTGATTGAGAACCTGGGGGCTCTGGTGGGGCACAGATGCCAAAGCCCTCCCCACTAGATGACACAGCTGCAGTGACAGGTACGGACAAGCCTTCAGCACCCCTTTTCCAGGCGGGTCACCTGGGGTGGGGGTGCGAGGACCCCTTTGCCCTGGGCACCTGTTGGACCTGAGTCTGGGTCCCAGCTGTTCTGCCTCACACTGAGGTTGTGGTCACCTGTGTGGGTCCCGGTTTTTTGTTCTTGACAAAGGTTGGGACCAGAGGTAGATGGGTTCACCTGTTCTATTGTTTCATGATGGAAACAATCCTGGTTGGTTGCCTGGTTTCTGCTTGGGTTCCCATTCCTTGCCCTGGCCCTACAGGATTAGTGGAGCACCATAGCCCTGCCTCCTTTCTCTGGCCAGCCAGAGGGCTTCAGAAAAGGCTTATCTAAGCACTCTGTTCTTGAGGGCCCTGAAGAAGTTGACTCTGGCAGATGTCTTGTCTTAGATCACAAAGGCCTTGGAGATTGGGACTCCACACCCATTTCATTGAAACCTGCTCTTCCCCATCAGAAGAAGGGCCACGTTTTCAAAACCATAACTGCTTCTCTCTTAAATCAACAATAAACAACAGCCTAAAGATTGCCCATAAAAGTAAGTTCCACTGATGGCTGTTCTGGCTGTTGGAAGCAAGATATCAAGTTGGAGTGTGGCCATGGGATATCACGCCGCAGGTGAGTGTGTGTGCACCTGGTTTCATTTCTATTATTAATCCTTTGCCCTGTTTTTCTCTTTCTTTTTATCCCAAACCTGTCTGCTTCCAAGGGTTCCTGGAACCTTCTGCATTTGTGCCTCTCCAGAACTCCGCCTCGTTAGTGCCACGTTCCTGGGTTGAAAACCGTGGTACTTCAACCTCTTCTAGATGGGAGTTAACCTTTACCCTCTGCGGGAAAAAGGTTTGCTAAGCAGAGAGTTTGGTGAACAAGATCCTTGTGGAAGTAAGAGCTGATCTCTGACGTCCACTGGGACCTGGCTGCTCTGCAGGTTTCTCTGTAACATTTTCCGCACATGTCCATTAGAATTGGAGTTGGGGCGTATCTAGTTTTGAACAAAGGCCCAGCAGGCCCTCTCAGATGCACCCTGTCAGACAGAGCATACTGTGGATTCACCACTGGGCTTCTTTAAAAGTGGCTTAATTCTTAATTCATTCTTGGTGGCCACCGCACCACCCAACAGGCACCTAAAATGCAAGGATTTTTGGTAGCTGGTTACCACCAAACCACCTCAGGCAATACATGGGAGACTCCAAACCAGCTGCTGTTAAAAAAAAAAAAAAAGGCAGCAGAGCAGTCATAGAACAGACCCTTCTTACTGCTGCATACAAGATGATCCCGTGGAATGCAGGCAGCCACAGCTTTATCCACATGTGCTCTGTATATCTGGGGCTGCTAGGCTGGTTAGATTTGTGGTCTTCTTCCTCCTGAGGAGGCCCCTAGGGAGAGCCAGCCCGAGCCCTCACCATTGTTCCTTCTCCGGCCGCACTCACAGAATGATCCTCAAAGACTATCCTTCCAGCCCTAGCTGGGTTCCTAATTTTCCAGCTATTTCATATCTTCTTTATGTCTCAGTGAATGTCCCAGGACAGTGGCCAGACAGACTCACACTACAGTTCTCATCAGCCAGTTCCATCCTCCTAAAGATCTCCTGAATCAGCCACATGGACCTGATGCTAGAGGCCTGTGAGCACTGGGGGACCCCGGAGAAGCAGCTCAGGTCTTCAGCAAAAGCAGGGTGGTTCTCCCAGTGGTTTTCCTTGACTGTGAGGAACTAGCCTGCTGCTTTGCTCAGGAGTGAGCTGCAGCTCCCCTTTGATGTGCTGCGTCTGTTCAGAACCAGGCAGGGGTGCTTCACCGCAGCACCACTTGAGTTAGGCAGTGGTTCATGGACTCTTCTCCCGGGGCCCCACACAAAACACCGTTAACACAGACCTGCCACTCAGATCAAGGTGGCCAGCAGAGCCATCAGAGAATAGCCTTCAGAAGATGAATGGCAAGGCTAGCCGGCAGCACGTGAGGCCAGGGCAGAAACGTGGTGAACTATTCCATGGCACCCCAAGCCTGCTGCCAAGGCCGCCTTGAAGCTGAGATGGAGGCGGGGTGGCTGAGAGGCGGGTTTGATGTGCATGTTTGGGAAGAGGGCTCCATGGAAAGTGCTGTAGGGACCTTGGCTGGGGACCACGTGAGCCCTTATGCAGAGAGAGCCTGTGTCTGTGGGTCTGGGATCCACCGCAGGCCACTGAGATGGGGCAGGGCTGGGAGGGTTGAGGAGGGGAGATCCTGAGTAAAATGGTGAAATTGGGCCCAGCCTCATGTGGGAGGTGAGGAGAAAGGACCCTTCCGGAGGGCCCCCCCTCAATCCTGTTGTGCCTAATTCAGAGGGTTGGGTGGAGGCTCTCCTGAAGGGCTCTGAAGAGTGCTGCAGCCACAGCGGTGTGCCAGGAGTGGAGACAGGGCAGCCGATACAAGAGGGGCCCCTGTCATGTCACCTGCTGGGTCCCCTGGAGCAGCCGGGCACTGGGGAATGGTAACCTCGCCGTGCCGCGCCTCTGCCACAGTCTCCCATGGGTCCCCACTGCCGGGATTTTCACCTACCTCCCAGCCTCAGCCACAAGCACCTGCAGGATGCGGTGCCACCCACCCCGGTGCCCGCTCCCCTTCCGGACGCTCTCTCCACCCTCACTGCCGCCTCCTCAGGAAGGCCTCCCCCTTCCCCGACCTCACAGCATGCTGGGTCTGGGACTTCTGCTGGGGGACTTATCTGTTTTCCACCCCTGCTAGACTGGGAGCTCCAGGGCAAGGCCGTAGCTGCCTTGCGGATTGTTACGTTGTCCAGCTTGTCTCCACACGTGATACCCAGCAGGTGCCTAATAAACTTGTGTAGAAAGAGTGGTGGATGTTTCTCTTTCATTTATTCTCCACAGAGCCCAGCTCTGCTTGCTGGAGTCCTCGAAGCAAGTGTGCAGTGTCTGACGGGCCTGGGTTGCTTCTGACTCATGGTGGCTGCTTGGGGGTCATGCTGGAAACGTGGCACCCCAACTCCTGCGTGGAACCAGTTGTCCCCCCTGTGATTCCTCTGGCTGCAGCTGGCCCTGCCTTCATGGCTTTGCTGCAGTGGGGAGTTGCGGGCTCACTGTCTTAGGGCCTGTCTCCCTCACCAGACTAAACCCCGAAGGGCAGAACTCTCTCATACACTTAGGACAGAGCAGGTCTCAGGTTCTTGCTGGATGGACCAGTGGGTGAGTGGATGGACAGAACAAAAAGATGAAAAGACGAGAAGGCAGCTGGGGTGTGACAGGCGGGTGGCCTGACCCTCCCTGTGTGGACAAGGCTTGATGGGAGGTGCTGGGCATGGCTGGGAAGACTTGGGGTGCAAGGTGTCCCCACGGCTGTCCTGAGGGCAGAAGCAAGGGTGAGCTTCCTGCTAGAGCCAGCGGAGTCTCCAAAATAGAGCCTGGACCCGCAGGAGCAGTGGCCCTTCCCAGTGCAAGAATGCCACTCAGAGTTGAAAGGTCTGGGGGCTCAGGGACCCCTGAAGTCCATTCTTGAGCCCTTCCAGTGGCTGTGGCCTCCCCTCAGGCAGGGGAAAGGGGGCCAGAAGGGAGCTTCTGCAGGAGGCCGCCGGGCACATGGTGGCTCCGTGCTGGGCGCTGTCAGCAGAGGTGCCCGGATCCAGGCCCTGGTGGAGACAGCAAGCCAGGAAACCAGTGGCCCCTCCGCCCCCCACTGGGGCCCCATGAGTTACACCAGCCAGGCCCCACAGCTGAGGTACCAGGCGGAAAAGGCCTTGGGTGAATGGGGCAAGAGGCCAGGGGCGCTGGGGAAGGCCAGAGAGCAGAGGCCTTCGCTCACACGCAAGTGCACGCCCCAGGGGCACAGGCCTTGAGACATGGGTGGGGGTGGGGGGGGCTCCCTGCTTGTTCCCACCAAGGCTGGCACCCCAGCCTTCTCTTCTGGGTATCCGCCATGCCTGGGCTGTGCAGTAGCGCAGTTCGTGGGTGCCCACGAGGGGAAGGTGAAGCCCTGCCCTCAGGCCCTGCAGCCCTCACTGCCCCCAGCCCGGCTGCAGGGTTGGCCTCCCTTCTGTCACCGCACCTGCCACTCGCCCCTCTGTCTCAGGAAAAGCCACCGTGATTCCCTTCGAAGGCTGACCTTCCTTCTGGTGGCTTCTGCTCCATTCCAGCTCCCCTTTCCCCATGGGATCATTAGATACTGAGCCCAGCCGAGGGCCCAGCCGTGTGGGGGTGGAACCGCAGTCACAGAAGACGGGAGAGCACTTTCTGCATGGAGCTTCTGCAGGGGAGAGAAGTATCACCAACAGGAAGTGGGTGGGCTGTGTCATGTGGAAAAGTGGCATGCCGGGAAGTGAAGTGGGACAGGGGAGCGGCAGGGGCTCTCCCAGGCTCCCCTCCTGCGGCATCTGTGTACCTCTGGCCTTCACCCCAGCACTGCTGACCTTCGGGGCTGGTTCCAGCCCTGGTGGGGGCCGTCCTGGGCATTGTAGGGTGTTCAGCAGCTTCCCTGAGCTAGATGCTAGGAGCCACCACCACCAATGCCAAAAAAAGATAGATGCATTTGCCACCTGGCTGGTTGCTCTCTGTAAACGTGATCTAAACTGCTGGCCCAGGATGGTTGACATAGAGAAAGTCTGACTTTCTGAGGGTCCTGATGATGTGAGGATGTGTAGCTTAATACAGAGTCTGGTGGAGACAGGGAGAAAGCCTACTCTCCATGGGTGTGCAGAGAGGGTTAGTATATGCATGTTTATTTCCTGGCTCTTTCCAGGGGCTCCAAGAGGACCTTGAAGCAGTGACGCCACCCAGGCCTTAGTTGGTGGCGCCATTCTCCCATAAAGGGAACCAGGCTTTTGGTGAAAATAGCTTATTCTGGCTGAGCATGGTGGCTCACGCCTGTAATCCCAGCACGTAGGGAGGCTGAGACGGGCAGATCACTTGAAGCCAGGAGTTCAAGACCAGCCTGGCCAACATGGTGAAACCCCCATCTCTACTAAAAATCCAAAAGTTAGCTGGGTGTGGTAGTGCACGCCTGTGGTCCCAGCTACTCGGGAGGCTGAGGCGTAAGAATTGCTTGAACCCAGGAGGTGGAGGTTGCAGCGAGCTGGGATCGCACCACTGCACTCCAACCTGGGGTGACAGAGACCCCGTGTCAAAAGAAAAAAAAAAAAAAGGCTTATTCTTTGGCTGGTGCGAGGACTGCGAGGTGAGCCCGAAGCATCATGTGGTGTCAGGAAGGAAGTGCCCCAGCAATGACGGCAGGTTCCAGGGACACAGGAGCTGACAGAAGGAGCTCCCAAGGGTCACAGCTGGGACAGGGGACTAGCAAAGCAGTGCTGTACTGTGACCCAATTCTTAGAATATCCACGGGTCCAGACTGATAGAAATCATTCAATAAGTAGATGGAAGAGACAAATCTCTTGCACAGAATAATTCCAAATAATTCCGGTAGATACTTCCCCCTCAAGGAGATAGAACATAGCTACCACCCCTGAAGGATGCACAGTGCTTAGTGACTTGCTGCCAAACAGCACATATCGAAGGTGGGAAACGGGCTTCACTGTGGAGAAACCTGGGCAGCTGTGCCTTAGCCAGCGGGAGGCCTGTGTCATCAGGGATCATCCTGTACCTAATACACACCCTGGACACCACGGGATGAGGGGGTACTTCACGTGGTCTTCCTTCCCCAACCCCATCACTCCAATGTACCCATGAACCAAACATCAGATCACCCAAATTATGGGACAATCTACAAAATACCCGACTAGCACTCCTCAAAATGGTCCAGGTTATCAAAATCAAGGAAAAGCTGAGAGATTCAGCTGAGGAGCCTGGAGGAGCCTCAGGAGATGTGATGATGAAATGTCACGTGGGCTTCTGGATGGAGTCCCGGAGCACAGAGAGGGCATCAGGGAGAAGCCAGTGACGTCTGCACACCGCACAGGGTTCAGGCAATACTGTTCATTCGTGGTGACAAATCACATGGCAATATAAGCGGTAGAACCTGGATGTTGGGGACACAGAAGCTCCGCACTAGCTTTTCAACTTGTCTGTAAATCTCAAAGTTTAAAATAAAAAGTTTATTTAAAGTGTGTGTGTGTGTGTGTGAGAGAGATAAACAGTTGTGACCCAGCACATGAGCTAGGAGTGGTGCAGGCAGACTATAAACAGAGAAACGGAGGTATCACACCTTCTGGGAGAGGTCAGTGCTGCGGAAAAAAGAGGGCTGTGAAATTGCAACCTGCCCCCAACACCCGCACACCTGATTCCCTGATCTCCCACGTGTGAGCCAGGGGAAGAGGAGAGCAGCAGGCAAGGTCAGAGAGGGCAGGTCCCCTGTGGGCCATGGGAAGTACACAGAGATAATGCCCCTCCACGCACATGGTGGGGACATTCTGGGATGAAGGCGTGTGGGGGGACATAGCTGCATGTGGAGTGTGTGCACACGTGTGCAGCATCTGTGTGCACGTGTATTTGTGCGAGTGCACATAACATAGTATGTGTGTACACTTGTAGCATCTGAACTCGTGCTCTGTGTGTGTGTGTGTGTGTGTGCATGTGGGAGTGACATGACCACGCCTGTGTTGGGTGAGCAGAAACTCCTTTTCCCGGCAGCTGTGGCAGCTCAGGTGAGAGAGAATTACAGGGGCGGTGGGGGGACGGGCCACATGAGGAAGGTGCGGAAGGTGGGTGGGCAGTGCAGGCGTGAGGGACGGGTCAGTGTCCAGGAGCACCTGGGGCTTTGGCTGGAGCCACAGATGTGCAGTGGGTGAGATGGAGGGGGTGGGTGCTGGGTTTGAGTGGGGGTGCAGGCAGAGCATGGTGGGGTGCCCTGGAAGCCGCTGCGTGCTCCTGTTTACAGTGTTGGACACGCTGCTAGGGAAGACCCAAGCCGCCTCCAAAATGAAGGCCACGGTCAAGAGACTCACTGGCCAGCTGGGGCTACCTGGCAGAGATGTCCTGGGGCCTGAGGCTCTGTCAGCCCTGCCTTCCTGGCTGTTGGCAGTGGTTTCCACAAGTCTAAGAAACCCAGAGGGCACTCCTGGCAGAAGGAGAGCCCGGGAGGCCTGCCTGCCCGCAAACATCTTCCTACGCTGCCCTGAAATTCTTCACTTTCTCAAAAGGCAAGAAGTTCTCGTCATTAGAGGTGAATCTGGGCTGATGCCACCCTCTCAAAAAGAAAATGTGCCCATGCACCAGGCATTTGCACCTCCCTTTGAATGCAGCCATCTGTGACCTACTGTTTGACACCAAATTGGGATGCCCGAGTCCAGGCCAGGTGGAAGGACACACCTGGCCCTGCTGCAGTGTCTAGTCCAAGGCAGGGACGGGGGTGGGAATGAGGGTGCCCCCTCCTCAGCTTTCCCAAGGAACAGCTTCCTTCTGGACAGTCCTAGAAAGACCAGGGGAAGAGGAAGAAAAGAGGGGTCCCTAGCACCATCACCAGCTCCCCGTGGCGAGTCATCACCCATGCCTCCAAGCACACGGTGCACAAGAAGAACGCGCACGTACTGGAGGCCAGACCCTTATGTGGGCCCGAGGACACAGGAGGGCAAGACGGACGTGAGCCTGTCCTCGTGGAGCTTAAAGCCCACGCCTGAGACAGACCCTGGCCAAGTGAACAGCAGGAGCTTAGCCGGGAGGTACAGGGAGGGCTTCCTGGAGGAAGTGGCATGTAAGTGGAGTAGAAGGAGGCAGCCAGACAGCCAAGCAAAAGGGAAAGGTGCCAATGTGGGGATGACCAGTGCACGGGAAGGCCTTGACCTCCTCTTGCCCTCCAGCTTGGATTTTCCCTGGGGGTGCGAGCCATTGTTTCACATAGACAGTGACACACCCCACTTTGCATTTTGTAAAGTTCCTTCTAGAATGCCATTGGAGGCCAGAGTGGAAGTCAGGAGACATGGAAAGTGGGTGCTACTGGAGTCTTCCTGGGACAAGGTCACAGCACCTGAACCAGGGAGGAGGTGACCAAGGGCACACAGAAGAGGAACAGGGTCTAAGCAGCCTGGAAGGTGGCTGCCTGCAGCTGTGAGGAGCAGGGAGACTGGTGGAGGATGTGGGCTGGGCCGCCATGTGAACAAGAATGGGGCAGCTGGAGGCAGAGGCTTGCTGATGAGTTTGGTGTCTCCGCACTGGTCTTCCAGTGCCCCTTTGTAAAATATGGGAGGTGGATGGACTATTCGCCAAGTCCCCTCCTAGCTCAGGACCCCTCCAAGGTGGCATAGGTGTATCCTGCAGCCATGGGGAGGGCTCCAAATTTCAGGAACCACAACCTGTGGCGCAGTCTTGGCTTGCCTTGATTAAACATTCAGCTGTCCTCAACAGCAGCCCACGTCCATAGCGTATGCCCTTTCTGCATGGATGACTCACCAGAATTAATGTTCATTTGATTTTCACTATAAATTACGCCTCACATAATTTCTCCATTATGGACAGAGGACAGCTCCTTGGGAAAGGCTGGAGTGGCTATTTGGTCACTCATGCTGGGGAAGCGCTGAGTCACCGCTTCTCCCACGCACCGGCTGGCGGCAGAGACAGCCACCCGGGCCATGGGCAGGTGGCCTAATGGATGCATCTCCCAAGTCCACTAATGGGAGTGGGTCACCTTGGCCCCCAGAAGAGGAAGAGGGGAGCAGGCAGTGAGAACTCCTGTTTTCCTGAACCACCCGAATATGGAAGACAGTGATGTGGAAGGCAAAAAACAACAAAATCACGCTTTTAAAAATGGAAGAATCTCCTTTCTTCCCTACCTCTTTCCTTCAAATATCATGGCCTATTCTCAGAATCCACACAGTCCTGGGCAAAATGAGTCAGGTCTCAACCCCAGGGTGTTCTGGGGCTTGGGATGAGACAGGTTGATCAGGTGATCTCTGAAGCCGGCACACAGCAGGGTGTGTAGAAAGAGCTGGGCCTTTCCCAGAGGAAGTGGCGCCTGCTGTGGCCGCAAGGCTGAGGGGCGGGCAGCGTGCGCCAGTGGGGAACAGCGTGTGCAAAGGCCATGGGGAGAGGACCTGGGGACGCCAGGTGCCCAAGAGAGAGGGGTAAGCACGGAGCATGGGTGGGGCCAGCTCCCGCCCCAGCACTGTGCCCCTTTGTTGGAAAAATGAGGGAAACACGAGGAGGCTCTGATGTCATCCTTAAGGAGGAACAGAGCACCATCATTATTCTGCAGATGTCCCTTCCACATGAGGACCTGGCCCACAGTGGGCCTGGGGGCCTGACTCAGCCACGGAGGGCATGTTGCAGAAATGGAGGCAGGGCTTGGGAGAGGGGACAGCAGCAAGAGAGGCTGCTGTCTTCTTTCTTTTCACCAGTTTTAAAACCACAGGCTACTTTGTAAAACTCCGACAAAACCAGGATTGTGACTCATCAACCCTGACTCCCCTCCACCCCAGTGGAATAAACCAATTTACTTAAGCCTCCCACTGATCTTGTACATTTGTCTTTTTTTTTTTAATATCTGAAACTCAAAAGAAACTAAAGTTTACATGAAAAAAAAAAAAACACCCCAAAAACCTAGCATACTAGATTGAAGCAGATTCGTGCTTATCTGCTTTCCAAAATAATTCAATTAAAAAACAAAGCCCACAAACAGAACAACATGACTTTCGCCTGCGCCAGCCCCACCACTGCTGCTCAGCCAGGGTGCCTGGAATTGCTCAGCCTGGGGCGCCCTCCCCCGGAAGCCAGGGGCACAGTGGGACCCACCAGGCAGGCTTTCGATGGGCCCCACAGGAATCCCCTCTCACACGTTGTTTCTGGGACGCGGTTCAATGACCTGTGGCACAGACGTTGTCCTGTCACTGTCCCTATTTGCAGATGTGGAAACTGAGGCTCAGGGTGGTCATTTACCTAAAGTTCTTCCCTTGTAAATATCACAGTGGACCTTGACCCTGGACTCTACTGCAAAACAAAAACAAAAACAAAAACAAACAAAAAAACCCAAAGGACACGAAAGTCCTAAGAGAAAGCCTTCCTCTTTTCTTCCTGCAGACATCGGGTTTATACGGAACAGTAGGTACATGATTCCATTTATCTTGGTGGTTCTCAACTGGGGCAATTTTGCCCCCCAGGGGAGCATTTGGCAATGTCTGCATTTATAGTTGTCATGACTGGGGTGGAGGATTGCTACCGGTGTCTAGTGGGTAGAGGCTGGGGTACTGCAACATCCCACAATGCACAAGAAGGCCCTCGTCACAGAGAACAATCCAGCCACAAATGTCAATAGTGGTCCTGGAACCCTGACTTAGGTAAAACGGTGTTAGTAAAATATGTGTATGCCCGCACGCAGAGAAGAGCTAGAAAGATATGTACCCAAATGTCTACATTTGTTTATCTCTTGGTGAAAGGATTTGGGTGATTTTTTATTTTTCCTTCTTATGTTTTTCTGTACTGTTTGAATTTTTTAAGAAACAATGTGCATGTATCATTTTTATAATCAGGAAAAAAAAAAGCTGTTTTCATTTTGTAAAAACAAAAAAGGGCTTCAGAACTTATCGATTCTGATCCAGCCCCCTCACTAACTAGCTGTCAGGAGCAGCTCTCCGGGAAATATGTCTATCTGGAAGTGAGAAGAGCAATCCTTCTTGCATTATATTATGGGAATATAAAGTAACATTGTCCTAGAAAAGCTCTCTGAGCTCAGAGGAGAAAAATCGTTGAGAATCCTGAGATATTACTTCTCTCATATATTTCCCCTCCAAGACGCTGTGTAGGTTTTTGCAGCATAGTGATTTAGGAGACCCAGCTTCGGTGAGGGCCGCCTATTTGCCAGGTACCTGGCCCGAAAAGGAGGAGCACGGATAAGCCCCGTGAACCTCCTGTGCTGAGGGTGCGTGGAACGGGCACTCCTACCTTTCAAAGATAGCATTTAGTCCTGGGGTGATTTCGATTTTGTCTTGAGGGTGGGTAAGGTCTGGCTTTTCCAGCCAGGGTGTAACTGTCATTTGGGGCAGGATCATTCTGTACTGTGAGGGCCGTGGACTGGACATTGTAGGATGTTTAGCAGCATCCTTGGCCTCTGCCTGTGAGATGCAATACCTCCCTTGCAATGGAATTACCGTGTAGTGCTAAAAAAGAAGCAGAAGGCTCATTGTATAGGGATCAGAGCACCTGCACCACCAAATCCAAACAACTGAATGTGTCTACAGACAAGGGCACATGCTAGTGTGGGAGTGACAAAGTCACATGGGTACAGACCCCTTGGCTCCAGCCTCCTGGGTGTTGTGACAGGTGGACTTTGTAGTGATAACACAGGCTCCTGCGTCAGGATACTGGTTTGCTGCATTTCTGAGTCACTGCTCATGTTTTCCATCTTCAAAAAGTTTCCATTTGTGTCCACCCCTCCAAAACAGCCCACTGCCCAGACAGGACCCCCAGTGGTCTGGACACCCCAAGTCCCCTGGACAAGTCTCACGAGGCTGTGTGAGGTGTGGGACCAGGGCTCCAGTTTTCCTACACATAATGACATGACAGGTAGTCTGTGTTCCAGCAGCCGGGGCGACAGGAACCACAGAAATGAGCCACGAACACTGAAACCACAAATCCCTTGCTTCCTGGGATTGCACAAAGCCAAGGACTCACTGTGAGAAGGCCCACAGAGAGGCTCCTGCGGCCACCCTGCGCACCAGCGCCTGACATCAGGATGAGAAGATGAACTCCAAACTGAGCAAGATAAAACCAGTTTGGGGAATGCAATATCTCACCTCACTTCCTGTCTTTTAAAAAATCCATCATTCATAGAGAACCCAGTCAGGGGTGTGCAGCCCACGCTGATTTATCCCTTTTTCTAAAGGCTAAGGCTGAGTGAGACATTTTCTTGACATGGAGAAAATAAAAAGCAACTCTTTTGAGCCCGTATCCCCGATCTTGACTTGCTTGCTACAGAACCTTCATTCCACAGGGATGGGAACGTTATAAACACATGCTAAATGACATTCTAAAACACATGCTGATGACACAGCCAGCAATTCATCCTGCTGCTGTCCTCACACGGGCCCAAAGGATGAATATATTGGTTTATTCATTGCGGAGCCGTTGGTAATAGCAACAGACTAGAAACAACGTAGGTACCATCACAGGATTGGTTAAATAAACCCCATTCCTCCCTGGTGATGGAATTACCACGTAGTGCTAAGAAAAGAAGCAGGAGACTCATTGTATAGTGATCGGAGAAACGTCATCGCATTAGTGAAGCAAGGTACAGAACAATGTCGTATGCTACCATCTGTGTTTATTTTTAAAAGGGGAAAAAAATACACGTGTGCACTGGCATGTGTATATTCTGTGCATCCCCAGGCTAGCTGGTTCCCAGGAGGAGTGGGTGGCAAGAGAGAGGCTACAAAGACACTTCCCACCCCACACTTTCATAGGTTTTGCTTTTTGAACCAGAAATAAGTGCTCAGAAATCAATGTATAAGATTAAGCTTCCTTAAAAGTAAAAACAAAACCAAAAACATACTGTGATAATTTGTTGTAAAAAAACAACATCGTAGAGGAGGGAAAGTGAATTCCTGTGAAACAAACCTGAGTGTGTTGCCTTAGGGAAACCCGGTCTGTGCTCTGGACCTTGGCATTCTCCATGCAGCAGTCGTTTTCTCAGGATCCCCTGCTTTTCTAGTATTTTGTGACGCTTTGGTCTCCAAATAACAACATGGGCCAGGCACAGTGGCCCACATCTGTAATTCCAGCACTTTGGGAGGCCGAGGTGGGCGGGTCACGAGATCAGGAGTTCGAGACCAGACTGGCTAACATGTTGAAACCCTGTCTCTACTAAAAATACAAAAATTAGCCGGGCGTGGTGAGGCTCACCTGTAGTCCCAGCTGCTCGGGAGGCTGAGGCAGGAGAATTGCTTGAACCCAGGAGGTGGAGGTTGCAGTGAGCTGAGATCACGTCACTGCACTCCAGCCTGGGTGACAGAGCGAGACTCTGTCTCAAAAACAAACCAAAAAAAAAAAAAAAAAGACAAAAAAAACCCCCCACAAATAACAACACAGCCATCCGCGTCCTCTAGTCGTGGGCCAGAACTTTCTCCAAAGCTCTTGTCCCTTTAACCTTCATTTCCCAGAGCAAAGTAGAGATGGTTTTGGTTGATACATGGACAATTATTATGCTAATATGCCTGTGCTCATTATGATGGATATTTCCTATTTGTGGCAAGTGATAGAGATTTTTCCACTCACTATGGTAGAGTAAAATTTCCTTGTCAAATCATGCATTTAAATAATGAAAGAGCAAAACAATACTAAGCAAATCATAGCACAGCTAGGCCTGCAGATGCAAAAACTCAGAGAGCTGAGACCCTGCTAGCTGAAATTTGGGGTCCATGGCTCTGCACACACCACCCCATCTCCCCAGAAAATCTACTTGACTTTCAATGACCAAGCCTTTTGGATTCCCTGAATCAGTATGATGAAGAGAAGAGAAGAACTAAGCATTTGCCGCGAGCTTTCAATTACTCTGCAGAGCAGCAGATCCAGGTGTCCAGTCCTCAGCTGCGGAGTGGGGAGATGGTCTCCGCAAAGAACAGGGCGCTTTTTGCTCGGTCTGTCCATCTCTGAATAGCAATGACGACCTTCACTTTCTACTGCATTTGAGAACGTATTTTCCATTCCGCTTTTTGTCCATTCTCTGATGTCTATTATGGCTTAAGTGCTGCAAATCCTAAGCTGGTAAGAGAGGCCCTAATGAGTCCTGGGCTTGGCTGGATCGACACTTGCCTGCAGCCCTTTCTTAGAGACATTGTGAACAGTGCCGTGGATGAGTTAGGGGAGAAAGCTCTCCCTCTGAAGAGCTGTGGTCTGAGAACTGGCTAATAGATGAGATGGCGATGTTGCTTTATGGGATACATAAATGCAAGTGATCTCCAAATTACATTGCAGAAAAACACAGGAGGGGTTCCAGTGGAGCGGGACATAATGGCTTCTCCTAATTGGGGCAAAGAGAATTCCAGCCGTGTGGGCTGAGGGTGATATTTGCAGAGTCACTGTCACAGAGAAGCAGCATCTCACAAGGCCCCAGCTCTCCCATTTCCCTTGGAAATACCCAAAGTGCCTATTTATTTGGAGCTGGCTACATCATGGCCCTCCTTGCATGCACTCTTTGAAAGACATCTTCCCATTTGTTAATTTTCCTCGGCTAGAAAACTTGTTAGTCTTTCCTTTCTACTTTCATGGAGGCTGTGAACCCGGAGCTGGGGAAAGGCAAGCTCCTGGGAAAGCAGAGTTTCTGGCTGGTCTGTAGAGATGTTTCTGGAAGGTCAGGAGTGGGCCATCTTTTTGAGGGTTTAAGACAATCCTGAAAATAGTGCTGGAGACTGCTAGAGGTGGAACAGACGTGAGCAGACTTTGCTTCAGGGAACCACCCGCAGCTCCCCTATGGAAGACAAAAAAACTCAAACTATTTGACATGGTTTGAATGCTAACTGTGCACACCTCATCTCATTGGATCATATGAGGCAAGTGCTGGCGCGATCCCCATTCACAGGTGGCAGAGAGAGGCTCCGAGAGCTTGGGCAACCCACCCACAGCTCCACAGACATGGGATGTTGCAGATGGGGACTCAGCCCCAGGTCTGACTCCAGAGGCAGGGTGCCACCCTGAGAGGCATGAAGAACTCTAGAGGGGCCAGAACCAGCCCCTGGGTGCCTGAGGAGGGGCGAGGACTGTCCACAGCTGATTCCAGAAGACACTGCCCATGACAGCTTGTTCAGAATGCACAGCCACATTGGAGAGGGGCCTGGGCATGTACAAACTGGGGGTCATTTTATGTCTCACCAGAGGAAGGGCAGTGTGGTGGGAGGAAGCTGGAGAGGAGGCTCATGGAGATAGAGCCCTGCCTCTTGTCCAGCGACTCAGTTCTGGCCCAAGCCTGCACACAGCCACTGCAAAGCAAACAAAAGCATCCATCCAGGGAGGGGCTGGACTCCATTCAGGGGACTTCTCCAAGCTTTCCTGGGTGCAGACGGAGTCTCCCAGGGAGGTGTTCTGGAAAAGGCAATCTGCTCGTCTTCCAGTGCTGCGGTTTTTCCTCCTCAGCTGGGCCAGCACCTGTTCCTGCAGGTGGCTGGGATCCACCACACACTCCTGCCCTCTCCCACTTCTCTGCGCAGAAGTCCCCGGCCCTGCTCTCCTGCCATGGCAGCACTTAGTCCATAACACATTTCTGGCCTTTGCTTATCATCTCTTTCTTTGCCTGCAGTGGGTTAAGTCGAACTAAATGAAACTGCTGCTCTTGCAGGTCAAAGACAGCCACATACTGGTGATCGTGTGTGTTCTTCCGTATTTCATTCTGCGAGGATGGGGCTCTCTCCTTGGTGCCCTGCTGAAGTCTGACACCTAACACAGCGCCTGCCCCAGAGTGGGCCTTCAAGAAAAGCTGTGGGACGAGTGGATACAACTGGCCATTTGGGGGCTTGGAATGTCAACTTCCTGGGCTGTCAGCCCCAGAGGCAGAACCTATTCTAGATGACTCTGGGAAGACAGGAAGCCTGCAGACTCTAAGGTACCCCAGCTGTCCTGCAGGGTTCCTCGTGATCCACCCACACACAGTCCCAGGCACAGGAAGGGGCGATTGTCAGGCCTTCTCACTGCCCTGCTAATGGTGGGTGTCCAGATAGCAGAGGCGGAAGCCTAGGAAGGGTGCGAGGCCATCTGCCCCAGCCCCCCAGGACGCCTCCTCTTGCACCTGCGGGGGAGCCTGGAACCCTTGCCCACCGCCCACGCTGGAGGGAGTGGGTGTGGAGTGAAGGGCTGGGGGCAGGTGCCAGTGGCGCAGTGGGCCCAGTTGGCTGCCTATACCCAAAGATGACCGTTTTATACATCAGTGTCTAATGAAGGTTGCAGGTGAATGTGAATGGAACTAATGAGAAAATAATTATCCAAGACGGGAAGCCATCAAGGCTCTGGATGTTGCGATTTTGGTGCTAATGGAAATGTGGCAAGGAGAGCAGTGACTAAAAGGAGCGGCCACTTGTGCTTCCCTGAACTTGAAGTTTCTGGTCCCAGAAAGTTCCCCAGTGGCGGAGAGTAGAGGGCCAGCCATGGGAATTCACCCTAGCCTGGCCCATCCCCAGCCCCACTCCCTTTACTACTAAGTGGAGCAAATGGAAAGAAGTTAACCTGGGGGTCGACACTGGTGCCTCCTGAACTCAGTGGACAAAGAGGGGCTGAAGGGGACAAAGAGAGGAGAAGGGCCCGTGGGGGATCCATTCTTTCCACTATCCAGGCACTTTAGGATCAGGTTGAAACCCCCTCCTCTCAAAATCTGAAAAGGGCTTGGTCAGGGAGATTGCCCGAGGAGGACGGGCAGGAGGCAGCCGGGGCCATGGCCTCGAAGGTGACGTCTGGCTTCCTCTTACGAGCCCTGCCGCCACGCTCCCACTCAATTGTTTTCTGAGAGAAAGGGACATTCCACCAACCAAACCACCATCTATGCCCAGAGATTTCAATAGCTCAAGCCTTCTTGGCGGGTTCACCTATTGTTTCTCGTTCATTTTTATAAGGCTGCAGGGGAAGATAAGGCTATAGACCCGCCCCCTCCCAGCCCCCTTCCCATTTCCTGGAAGCCAGGACAATTATGGGATAGAGGAACTATACCCTGGTGACGCTCCCAGCATTTCTAAGGGCTGGTGGAGTAACACAGATTGCAAATTCAGGTCATTTCCAAAGACCCCAGGTACATTTCTTGGGGATCTAAATTGCAACTGAATTTGTGCTGCCAGAGAGGAAAACCCATCTTCTTGTTCACTCTTAGCTCCGGCCTTCAGGTTCAGCCTTGGGTCTACAAATTGCCCCCTGTAAGGCAGCAGTTAAGTTAACATGCCTAATTTAGCATTTTCTTCTCGTTGGAGGGTGGAGAGCGGGGAGTGGAAGCATGGCCACTCTGCTACATAAACTTGAACAATACAGGGTGCCAGGCTCTGTCCCAGACTTGCTGGTTTTGAGCCTCCAGGAATGGGGTTCTGGCATCTGTATTCTTGCTAAAACTCTCCCTCCTCCAAACCAGCCTTGGAAACGCTGGCTTAAGGATAATTCCCAAATGGAATCATCATTCAAAAGGGTTCAGGGGAGATTTGAGGTTGAATGGTGAGCAACCGAGTTGATTTGCATGAGGGTGGGGGGTGAGAAGTTTTCGACTACCTTGAGACTCGCTCTCCAAACGACTTGAGGCTGTAATTATACATGCAAAATGAAGCTAACATTTCAGAGAAGTATCTGGAGAATTCAAGTCAGAAGAAGCACGTTCCTCTGAAATACCTAGATAATGAAAGAAAAAATATATTCATTGCATAAATTGCTCATTAATTCACTCCTCTGTGGAGGCACACAGCTTAAAAGCAGACGCTTTGATTAATCCAAGCTGTATTAAATCCTCAAGATGCTTTTGTTTTTCCTCTGTGCCTGGATCTACATATTTCTTTCCTCTAAAAAATCATAATAAAGTTGTCCTTTTGCAAAAAATGCATTTCAGATTTGGCTTGGCAGAATGAGCCCTGTAGTTGGTACAATCAATTTGGGTGCACCTTTTTTAAGTACACATTTTGAAATCAGAGACATTCTTTCCAGTTCACTGGAAATGCTAATTTTTTTCCCATCACATTTCAAAGTTACATTATGTGTGGCTAAGCGAATAACACCCAACACAATAGCACTTCAGAAAGACTGAGGAGGGGCATGGTCCCAATCAGGGAGAAAGCCAGGGAAATGGTTAATTTCAAAGGCAGGCAACTGATTGGGGAAAAGAATCTACAGAATTACTTCTTTCGTTAAAAAACAACAAAACAAAAAAACCCTGAAAATTCAAAAACCGCTTGGAAATAACAAGCATCTAATCCTTGCAGGTTGATTTTTCAAGGCTATCTTAATGAAATCTCAGCATATCTGTTCCTCGTTCACGGACTGCGGGGCTGTCTATGGGATCGTAGACTCAGCGCACTTTCTTTTACTCCTTTAGCTGTTTCATGCAGGTACGGTGGATGATCAGTTGTCTACCTGACTTTTCTGCTTCTGAATCCTCTGCTCCCCAGACCTTTGGCCAGTTCCATGACACGCAGGCCAACCCCACATGGAAAGGCTCTTGCAGGTGAACAGAATCATACAAGGAATTGGTCTAGGTTCCATTATCTAGTGATTTTACAAAAGAGCCTTTTTATGTCGCTGGCTTGAGCCAGTAAGAGTTTCCTCAGTATCTTCCCAGAGATCAGTAGTAAATACTTGGTAATGTCTGGTTTTACAAAGCTTATGGAGAAGAATGAAAATCTTCTGTATTAAAATAAACAAAAAACAAACAAAAAAACAAAAAAGGCTTTGTAGTAAATAGGAAAGAGGATACACATGAACGATTTGAGGGCACTTCAGGGATACTCCTTTCCATTCAGTGAACACCCTGACCTATTGTTCTAATCTATTCATTTATGGAAATGGGCCTCAAATTTGGGATTTTGTAGACCAGTAAAAAGAACAGAAGATTGCCTTTTTTTTTTTTTTTTTTTTTTTTTTTTTTGAGACAGAGTCTTACTCTGTTGCCCTGACTAGACTCCTCTGGAGTAGATGGGCAGGCATGTGCCACCATGCCCGGCTAATTTTTGTATTTTTAGTAGAGATGGGGTTTTGCCATGTTCGCCAGGCTGGTCTTGAAGTTTCAGCCTCAGGTGATCCACCCGCCTTGGCCTCCCAAAGTGCTGAATTACATGCGTGAGCCACTGCGCCCAGCTGCTGCCTTTTCTTTTATCAAGAAAGGGCATAAAAAAGCAACCACATATCATAAAAATAAGAGCATTTGAATTCCCTAAGAGCAACACAAGCAAGAAGGAACGAATCTCAGGAGTGATTAATTAACGTATTTATTCCACCAGTGTTTTCTGGGTGCCTCCCTGTGCCGGTGGCATCCCAGGTGCGTGGGTGCGCAAGGTCCTGCCAGGGGACAGCCTTTCCACTGAGTGTAGCCTTGTAGTAGGCTTGCTCTCTGCTTACTACTTGGCTGGCTTCCCTGTGGAATGAGTGACCAGGACCAATCCTGTCCCGCGCCGGCGTGGGGGCCCTAGCCTGGGGAGGTCTTGCTCTGCTTGATAGCGCTTTGGCAACCAAGTGCATGTTCCTCCCTATGTCAGGAAGTCACGCATATTCTCTGGGGGATGACGTGACCGTGCACAACTTCCACCACGGAACCTGACAGTGAATAGGCAGTGAGTTCCACCACAGCAAACGAGCGGCGAATGAGCAGACAGTGCACCGAGAGGGGAGTGATGGGAAGCAAAACCAGGCCCACTTTTCTTCCTAAGCACCCCAAGAAAGTCACCACCCAGCTGGAAATCCTGACCCAATGACCCAGTTGGTGCCCACAGCAGGGCCTGGTCTCTGAAACCCCTCTCAAGCTGCATGGATCTCCTAATCGTTCACTCCCCTTCTTTTTCCAGGAAGCACCAAGCACCTCCTGCAAGCCGTCCTGGCATCCTCCTCCCCAGAGGGCCTTTGGCTCTGAGCCCTCGTCCACAGTGACCACTTGCACTGCCCTCTCCCACAGCTTTGGTGCACCTCCGGTGAGCCGAAGGGCTCATCTGACTAAATCATCAGAAAGGGACTGTGCCAGCACCAGCCCTGTGCCTTCCAGGAAAAATGTCTTCTTAAAAAACAGCATCCCCTAGGGTTTTTATGGTATTAGGTCTAACATTTAAGTCTCTAATCCATCTTGAATTAATCTTCGTATAAGGAGTAAGGAAAGGATCCAGTTTCAGCTTTCTACTTATGGCTAGCCAATTTTCCCAGCACCATTTATTAAATAGGGAATCTTTTCCCCATTTCTTGTTTTTCTCAGGTTTGTCAAATATCAGATAGTTGTAGATGTGTGGCATTATTTCTGAAGGCTCTGAAAATCTAGGTAGTACCATTCAGGACATAGGCATGGGCAAGGACTTCATGTCTAAAACACCAAAAGCAACGGCAGCAAAAGCCAAAATTGACAAATGGGATCTCATTAAACTAAAGAGCTTCTGCACAGCAAAAGAAACTACCATCAGAGTGAACAGGCAACCTACAGAATGGGAGAAAATTTTTGCAATCTACTCATCTGACAAAGGGCTCATTTCCAGAATCTACAAAGAACTCAAGCAAATATACAAGAAAAAAACAAACAACCCCATCCAAAAGTGGGGAAAGGATATGAACAGACATTTCTCAAAAGAAGACATTCATACAGCCAACAGACACATGAAAAAATGCTCATCATCACTGGCCATCAGAGAAATGCAAATCAAAACCACAATGAGATACCATCTCACACCAGTTAGAATGGCAATCATTAAAAAATCAGGAAACAATAGGTGTTGGAGAGGATGTGGAGAAATAGGAACACTTTTACACTGTTGGTGGGATTGTAAACTAGTTCAACCATTATGGAAAACAGTATGGCGATTCCTCAAGGATCTAGAACTAGATGTACCATATGACCCAGCCATCCCACTACTGGGTATATACCCAAAGGATTATAAATTATGCTACTACAAAGACACATGCACACATATGTTTATTGCGGCACTATTCACAATAGCAAAGACTTGGAATCAACCCAAATGTCCATCAGTGACAGACTGGATTAAGAAAATGTGGCACATATACACCATGGAATACTATGCAGCCATAAAAAAGGATGAGTTTGCGTCCTTTGTAGGGACATGGATGCAGCTGGAAACCATCATTCTTAGCAAACTATCACAAGAGGAGAAAACCAAACACCGCATGTTCTCACTCATAGGTGGGAACTGAACAATGAGCTCACTTGGACTCGGGAAGGGGAACATCACACACTGGGGCCTATCATGGGGAGTGGGGAGGGGAGAGGGATTGCATTGGGGAGTTATACCTGATATAAATGATGAATTGATGGGTGCTGACGAGTTGATGGGTGCAGCACACCAACATGGCACATGTATACATATGTAACCTGCACGTTATGCACATGTACCCTAGAACTTAAAGTATAATAAAAATAAATAAATAAATAAAAAACAGCATCCCACCCCCACCACCGACCTAAGGGATTCCTCAGGCGCTTACACAAACTCACTTGAAAGGACGTCTCTGGGCTGTAGCAGCAGAGAGGGTGGCTGGTGCAGAGGGATTCATGAAGCGAGGATTTTGTAGAAAGATGTTCTAGATCAGGGAGGGGTAAACTCAGGCTTCTGGACAAATCTGGCCTGTCTGCTAAGAAAGAAAAAAAAATACGTGTGCCTTTTCTCATATACATAATTTCTTTTTCTTATATTTATACTCATATATATGTGTGTATATAGAATATACACATATACTTTTTCTTTTTTTTTTTTTTTTTTTTGAGATGGAGTCTAGCTCTGTCGCGCGGGCTGGAGTGCAGTGGCTGGATCTCAGCTCACTGCAAGCTCTGCCCCCCGGGTTCATGCCATTCTCCGGCCTCAGCCTCCCGAGTAGCTGGGACTACAGGCGCCCGCCACCTCACCCGGCTAGTTTTTTGTATTTTTTAGTAGAGACGGGGTTTCACCGTGTTAGCCAGGATGGTCTCGATCTCCTGAACTTGTGATCCGCCCGTCTCGGCCTCCCAAAGTGCTGGGATTACAGGCTTGAGCCACCGCGCCCGGCCCCATATATACTTTTTCATACACACACACATATATATTTTGAGACGAGGTCTCATTGCATTGCTCAGGCTGGACTGCAGGGGTGCAATCATAGCCCACCTTGACCTCAAACGTTTGGACTCAAGCAATCCTCCTGCCTCAGTCCCCTGAGTAGCTGGGACTATACGGTGTGTGCCATCATGACTAGCTAATTTTATGCTTTTCTGTAGAGATGGGATCTTTCAATGTTACCCAGACTGGTCCCTAACTCCTGGCCTCAAGCCATTCTCCCTCTTTGGCCTCCCAAAGCATTGGTGTGAGCCACTACGCTCAGCCAAGAATCTATTTCTTAGTACACAGAAATGACTCTGGGAGCCCAGATTTGACCTTCTCATAATATTTTCTTGGGACCCAGCCATGTCTACTTGTGTAGTTTCATTCTACGGCTTTTTCATCTATGGCTGCTTTTGCTGAAGATATGTACTATCAGCTGGGTGCAGTGGCTCATGCCTGTAATCCCAACACTTTGGGAGTCTGAGGCAGGTGGATCACCCAAGGTCAGGAGTTCCAGACCAGTCTGGCCGGCATGGTGAAACCCCATCTCTACTAAAATACAAAAAAATTAGCCTGGCGTGGTGGTAGGCACTTGTAATCCCAGCCTAAAACCTTGAGAGGTTGAGGCAGGAGAATTGTTTGAACCTAGGAGGTGGAGATTGCAGTGAGCCGAGATCATGCCATTGCACTCCAGCCTGGGCAACAGAGCAAGACTCTGTCTCAAACAACAACAAAAACAACAACAAATGTGTACTATCAGGTGCTTTACAGAACAAGTTTTCCAAGTCCTGGTCTAAAATCACTGATGCACTTTCCGAGGGCTCCTTGAATTCTCTGGGACTGTTTACAAAGTGGGCCTTTTCCAGAAGAAAGTCCACAGTTTCCATCAAGCTCTCAGAGGGTCCCCAGCCCCCAAAGCACAGGGCTGCTAGACTGAGCAAACACAAATTCAGGACCTCAACCTCCTGGTTCACTGGGCCACTCCCTCCGATGTTTCTTGAACCATTTGGTGGTCTAATAAGGAACATGAAGTTACACTTATTTCCTCTAAACTTATTTTTATATATTTTTATGGCATAAGCACTCTTCTGATTGCAATTGAAATCCATGCTTATTCTGAAAATGGAAATTCTGGCCGAAAGGGACGATAAAGGAAGGGAAAGTACTCCATGAAGGAGCTGCCGGCTGCCACCTGATGGCCGTAGCCTGTTTGGGATGGGGATGGGGGTCTCCCCAGCACCGATGTCTTTCTGAGCACGCTGGCTTCATTGTCTTCTCTGTGTAATGATGTATTGTAGACCTCTCTCCAGAGCAGAGCATGAGCTCCTCCTCATTCTTAACTGCTGTGTCCTACTCAATAGACGGCCACACCATCGCTGACCTGCAGCTGAACTTGATACGATTCATCTCCGTATCATTGAGGCTCTGGTCCTCTTACTCTGATCAGAGGAATTAAGACAATCTAGTATTGTATTGTTTTTATGCAAGTAAGACATGTACATAATTTAAAAGCCAAAGACCTCTGTAGGTTGAGGATGACAAATCCAGTCCTCAGCCCCACCGTCTCCAGCGGCTCCTCCTCACTGCCTTCCCAGCTGCCGCCTGTGTCATTTGCCAGTGTGTTTCTAAGAAAGTGCTTCGGTGGCTGTCCCTTGATTTATCCATCCCAGACATTCTGCACTGAGCTCCTTACCTGGCAATGAGGCGTTTGACTCCTTAGACCCCACGAAGAGCTTCCCTCTGAAGCTCGTGTCCTCCGCTGTCCTCAGGACTCAGCTGAGAGGCTGCTCTCCGGCCTCCCCCGCGTCAGGGGCTCCCTTCCCAGGCCCCTGTCACACTCGCGCTGCTGCAGGGCTTATTCTTGGCTGGCCATCCTTGCAGAGGGTGGGGGCTGCCTCTGCCCTCAGTGAGTGTCCAAGGAGGCTGAGGAGGAAGGCAAGTGGGCAGCCCGGAGTGCGGACACAGGGGCTCTCTGACCTGCCAGGTCGGAGATGGCCAGCCAGGTGGACAGAGGCCCTTCCCACCTCCTGCAGAGAGCCGTGGGCCTCTGCCCCTCTCAATGTGGACCTAACAGACCTGAGAACATAGTGCAGCTTCTCTTGCTTGGGAAAACCTGAATTTGCTCAAATAATTCCGCCAGTGTCTGCTGAGAGCCAGGCGCAGCGCTGGGGGCTGGGACGAGAAAGGCCCTGCCCACAGCCTCGCCCTGCGGCCCAGAAAACACCTGTGAGGCTGGAGCCCAGGCCGCCATCTTTTCTGCAGGTGCTGTTTGGGAGAAGGTTCTAGGACACCTTGGAATCATTAGGTAAGCAGGGAGCCTCGGGAATGAGGGTGGGCCCCGGACAGGTTACTGTGGGTGGGTGTTGGGTATATTCAGACCCACCCAGCTCCTATTTTTTGAGAAGCTCCGGGTTGCCCAGTCCCAAGTGAGCAGAACAAGACCTGGTCTTTCCGCAGGGAACCTGACACCTGGGTGGAGAGGCAGGACCCACATGGGAAAGACCAGGTCAGTGCCGCAGCCCCCAGTGTCATGGAAGTGCCAGAGGAGTCACAGAAAAGCCAAGAAGGGGCTCAGCAAGTGACCGCCGTGATGCAGAAAACACAGTCAGCATCCTCCGCGGCCTGCCACGCAGCCCTCACAGATCTACCCACTTAATCTCACACCTGTGCTCCCGATGCGGAGAATGAGGCGAGGAAGGGGCAGATATCTGGCCGTGCTCTCACAGCTTGTAAGTAGCAGAGCTGGGAGTCAAACATGACGGGGGCTCCAGGACCCATGTTCTTCTAACTGCACACCATGTGGTTCTGCTGTCATTAGGAGAAAATAATAATAGGCACGTTGACAATAATAGTATTGATAATGCTAATTTATCTACAGAATTCTCACCATACCCACAGGAGGGAGGGAGTGAGAGAGGAGGAGAGAGGAAGGGAGAGAGGAGAAAAGAGGAAAGAGAACGAACCATTGTGGGAGGGAGAGCACCAGGCTCTATAGTCCCCACACAGACAGGCAGCCTCTCGCAGGAAGCCCACAGGTGTGTGCCTCTGTCCCATCAGGCTCAGCCGCGTGGATGCAGGGAACGCTGTGCACCTGCGGCCTCCAGGCCCTGGGATGGCTCTTGTGGGCCTCATCATCTCCGGGCTGAGCCATAAGCTGTGTTCTTCTGGGAACACAGAGTCTTTCTCTTCCAACATCATGGGCCATGAGGAGCAAGAGGTGGATGGAGAGGTGGAGATGCCACAGGTAGGTGGGGTGGCGGGACCGCCTTTGTTTCCTGAGGTGTGTGGGGACTACATACTCCATGGAGTGCTGGGAGGTGTTTGTAGGTGGAAAAAAAAAAAAAAAGAGGGAGAGAGAGAAATGTCAAGTTCTTCAAAATTAAGAGTTCTCTTGCAGGCCTTGTCAGTGCCTTTGCAGGGTTGACGGGCAATGAGATTCCCTCCATCCCCTGCCAGCAGGGGAATGTTGCCCTGCAGGCGGTAGTTTTGTCTATTTCTGTTTGTGTCCTGGGCACCTGAGCCATGCCAGGCCTGTAGTAGCTACTCGATACGTGTAACAGGAAGAAAACCTGGCCACTGTGCGGATACAGCTCTCCAGTACATGGTGAGGATTGAGCTCCAGGGACTCTGCCACAGCTGGCCATGCCCACGCACTGGTCAAGGGAAGGGACTGTTTCTGTGCTGCCGAGGTGCCCAAAACTCTCCATACACCAGTGCCTGAGGCTCCATGTTGAGATGCAGACCTTCAGCTGAAACGTCCATGTGTCTGCACATAGGCCATTTAAATGCAGAGACCCATAAAAAGACCAGGGAGATTTTTGTTGGTCTTCCTTAGTTTGAGGTAGAAATAGAGATCCAGCTAGAGGATAGATCTTTCCAGAGTTCCCAAGTCCTGCCTCCGGTTCGGCACTTTGCTGGAGTCCTCTCAGAACTCAGCAGCACCGCTGTGCTCACAGCTGCAGTTCCTCCAGCGAAGGCTGCAGAGTGACGTCAGCCCGGGGAAGGGCACGTGGGGCAAGGCCCAGGAGGGCTCTGGGTGTGAGTTCCAGCTCTCCTCTCTCAGAGAAGTGGCGCGAACACCACTTACCACATGATGTGTGACTGCACACAAGTGCTGCCAGAACTGGAAGTATCCACTGGGGCTCTGCCACATAGACATGGCTGCCCACCCACGTGGCTGACCTCCGTCTCCAGCCCTCTGGGAGTTGAGTCCAAGGCCCCCGCCATAAAGCATACTTTCAGCATAAGCCATCTGGGATGGCCCAAGACATCAGTTAAACAAAGACGTTCTTATCAGGCAGGACATCCCAAGGGCTTAGTGGTCACCTCCCAGGAGCCAAGGGCAGAGGCCAGCTCTCTCTGGGCAAGATTAATGCTTCACTGCACAGTCACCTGCTGTCCCGAGTTTAGAATCTTGTAACCCTCAGCAGCTGACCCAGCCTGGGAGGTTCTGCTTGAACACTTTGACGGCTACCTGGGCCCAGGAGGGGCCGCTAGGGAAGAAGGCTCCTGCAGGACAGCTGCGAGGGGTGGGCAGGATGCCAGCGACAGCCTTGGGTATCTTTACGGCGTCCAGAGGCCCGGCCTGGGTTAGAGGGACGATGACAATCTGGTTTGATTTGTCAAGTGCTGAGATTTGCACCCTGGAAGTATAGACTGTCCTCTGGGCCCACGGGACCAGGAAGGCCGAGAGATTGCTGTGTGACCTCAGCGAGCCGCTCCCCTCTCAGCGAGTCTGCTCCCCTGCAAGGCTGAGGCTGGGCGGGCTCCGGGCAGACGCTCACTGCCCATGAAGCAGGGAAATGTTGATCCTTCGGGGTTCGTCTCCAGATTCCAAAATGATCTGACCCCCCCATTTTTCAGGCAGGGGAAAGGCAAGGGGACTCTTTCTGGCTGTTTTTCACTTCTGACTTTTCCCAGGTTGGTGACAGTGACTCTGAGGATGATGTCACCAGCTCTTCCTCAAAGAAGGCTAGGAGGCAAGAACTTTGTCCTAAAGGTCACTGCCTTCATTTTGGGCTTAGAAACCAAATCATAGAGCCTTTCTTCCCACTGCGGGGAAGGGCCTGGTGACCCTTCTCCTGGGCTGGGCAGGTGCCAAGAAGGTTCCTGTGGTGGGGCTAGCGTTGGGCTACATGATGGGAGGGACAAGCGGCTGGAGTAGGCCTGGGCACTGCGGGGAGGCATCGGGGGAAGGGGCCGCAGCTGCAGCGAGTCCAGCCAGGGCCTGCAGGCTGAGTTCTCCATTCCCCGGGCACAGCGGTGATGCCGAGTCACAGGAGAAGGGGAGGAAGAGTGCACTTCTGCTCAGTGGCACGGAGATGGGGGTGCCGCCATGATGGGGTGCTGCCGAGATGGGGTGTCGCCGAGATGGGGTGCCACCTGCCATTAGGTCTTGTTGCTCTTCAGATGGAGGGACAAGGAGCTCCTAGAAGCGGCTCAGGCCATCCCAAGGAAGCCCAGGCTGACCTGCAGGGTCAGCCCTGTCCCAAGGCTGCAGTGCTCTTGGGCGTGTGTCCGTGGTCACCAGTCTATGAAAGCTGTTTTCAGAGCCAGCTTTTCCTGGCTGGGTCTCAGGGTGCATGGTCGGGGTGAGCGGTGGGCAGGGCTGCCAGTCACATGGGTGGGAGCTGTCTCCCCAGCGATGGTCTCCCCTTCTGTGGCCTCAGCCTGGGCTCCTAGCGGACATGCTGTTGGTCTCTGAGCGCCGTGGCTGTTGGCAGGCTCTGGGTCTTCACAACCATCTTCACCACCGGCTGCCTGACGCACTTGTTCCCGTACCAGCTCCCCTTCTTTCCGGACCTTGTGCCTTGCAGTGACATTGACGGCCTGCAAAGTCCCCTTAGTCATCACCGCCATGGACAGGGCTGGGCTCGGCCCCCCGGTGGTCTGCGGCTCACTAGGTGGCCAGCGCCGCATTGGATATCCCCAGAGGGGTTGGCCAAGCCCTCTTCTCCTGATAGTTCTTGACCGCCTGAGTGGATGGGTGTGGGTGACTGGTGTATACCCCTTCCCGTGTCTCGAAAGCTAGGACAAAGGTGTGGCGAGCTCAGGAAGGGTTAGCTTTGGGGATAAAATTCAACCCATACAAACCTCAGGTCTGTGGCCATCATCACATTCTGCCAGAAGGAGAGAAGGCAGCATATACCTCCATGCTTGGCCACCTGTTCTCATTCATTCATCGATTCACTACACAGTCTGTCATTAAGGCCCAGGCCCAGGTGACTGGGGACATAGAATGCAACAGGAAACACACAGCCTGGTTTGGACTTTTTCTCCTCCAGGCTGGCACCTGACACCTTTCAGAAGGAAAGGGAACTAACAGTTGGGTGCCAGGCACTGAGGATGCAGCAATAACCAGGACAGACAAGGCTTGCAGCCTGATGATGGGGGAGAAGAGAAGACGGGGCTTGCAGCCTGATGGGGAGACAGGAGTTAAATGGATGATGCAATGAGTTCCATAGCAGAGAAGGGGCAGAGGCCACACAGACACACATGGGCAGCCCTGGAAGCTGGCTCTGGGGTGTGTTGGGGGAAATGGCCATCCGAGGAGGGCTTTGATCTGAGACAGCCAGGGGGATCCACAGTGCCCCATCTCCATACCCCTTCCCTGTGCCTGGCCATCTCCCCTCCCCAGGCAACTGGTGGGCTAGGGCACAGAAGGCTCAAGTGGTGCTGCTGCCACCAGGATGGGTGCCTTACCTGAAGTGTTCATGGTGGCATCTGTGACTTCCTGGTTGGCCTTCTGCACACAGGAGATGATCGCACGCATCAGGACCAACCACAGTCTCCTGGAAGCTCCACTGCCATCCAGGCTCTGGCTGGCCAGAGGTGATAAACCCTTTGATTCTGCTGCTGTCCTATTACACACTGGTCCTCCTGCCGCCTCTGTGGGCCCCACAACCTGGAGTAAGTGCGCCCCAGATAGCTGGGAGCATCTGTTCACCTTCCCACTCCTACAGAGGAAAGCAAGTTGATGGGCCAATTTCTACTAAAGTGTGAAGGACTGATATTTGCTTACTGGGTTTCTCTTCCTGTGGTACTAAACAGATTGAGTGTGATGGTTTAGAGTGGGAGGGGGAAGACTAAGGAGATGTGAGAGTTGCCTTGGAATTTTGAAGAGCTGTCGCACAGCTGAGGCAGCCAACTTGCCTTCACTTGGCTCTGGGGAACAAAAGGAAGGTAGGAGGGTATAAGTTACAAGAAGGCAGGTTTTGGCTTAATATGTGAAAGAATTGCAAAAACAAATTACAGCTGCTCACTGACAGAGGCGTAGGTCCCTGGGCTTTTGACCCATTGCAAGGCCTGAGACAGCCTCTCTGGGAGGTTGTCTTGTGATGAATTCAGGAGCCACTGGGAGGTTTTACCAGTGGCGGCTTACAGCAGGGCTTGAGTGTGGACCGCTGTGGTGGGAGCCAGCGTGACCGAGGGGCAGAGGTGTCCTTTTACTTGATTAAAATGGAAAAAAAAAAAAAAAAAAAAAAAAAAAAACAGTAACACTTGATTCAATTATTGGAAAACTTTAATGCTTGTTTGGAACAACCCGAATGTACGAATCTGTCTTCCACTTTACATTTTACGAAATCTAAATATGGATCAAGTGTTTCTGATGAAAATGCAGTGTCTGAATTGAGATATGCTGTAAGAGCAAAATACACACCAGATTTTGAAAACATGATATAGAAAAAAAAGACTGTAAATATTGCAGTATTTTTTATCTTGTCTCCATGTTGAAGTAATCATGTTTTGGATGTTTTAAAAAGCCACACGTGGCTCAGGATCCCGCCTCTATGGCAGTGAGCCTCTCTGCTGGGAATCATTGAACACAGCTGAGATTTTGGAGAAGTACTTCCTGCTCAATGGCCCAGAGACCCAGAGGCAGGGTCTTCTGGAGCCAAGTAGCCTCAGTTTAAAATATTCTACTCTGTGGTCTCTTCTTCCTGTGGAGGGCTTTTTTATATACCAGTCAGTCTCACAGGGGACTGTAGAGAAGGCGGAAGATTTGAAATCTGTGTTGTTCTCAAGGAACAGGGAGAGATGGGGGTGCACCTCTTAAGTCACAAAGCAAAAGTGAAGAACGTGAGCTGCCTTCTGTGCCGTGGGCCTCAGGCAGGGAGGAAGGCCAGCTGAGACACCGTCACATTGCTCCACATAGCCATGTGCCACGGCAAGCACATACCTTTTTTTTTTTTTTTGAGATGGAGTCTTTCTCTGTCGCCCAGGCTGGAATGCAGTGGTGTGATCTCTAATTTTTTGTATTTTCAGTAGAGACAGGGTTTCACCGTGTTAGCCACAATGGTCTCTATCTCCTGACCTTGGGATCTGCCGGTCTTGGCCTCCCAAAGTGCTGGGATTACAGGTGTGAGCCACCGTGCCCAGCCTTTCTTTTAAAAATAGCGTAATAGTAGTTTCTTTCTTTTACAAATAGTTTCACACTTTTAAAAATAGCATAATAATAGTAACAGCAACAGGAGGTCAGTTTATTGAGAGTGTCCTCCGCATCAGTGCTTGACATGATCATGCCCTTCATTCCATCGAGGGAGCGTCGCCTGCTCACATTGCAGCATTCAGTGGCAAACTGGGATTTGAACTCAGGCAGTGCGACACCAGAGTTTCTGCCTTCACCACTTGCTCCATTGTCTCCTTAGCAAGTGGAGGGTGGGGAGCCTGCTGTGAAATGTGTGCAGGTTGAGTTAAGCCACCATGGAAATTCCAAGCTCAGCGAGCCAAGGTGGTGCCAGCCAGCAGTGCACCTGCAGTTCTGCGCCGTGGCCAGCACGCTCCTAGTACTCAGCAAGTGCTCAGTAAATGCTTGCTCAATGAATGAGGCTTGCTCTGAGGAGCTGAGCAAGAAGCCTGCCTCCCAGCGCAGGGCATCTGGCACCCATGCATCATTCATTGCTTTGCCCAATAAACGTCATGCGGAAGTGGTGGAGGTGGCTCGGGCTCACAAATGCACCCTGGGGACTGGTTGGCAGGCACTACTCATCTGCAGATAGGGGGACTGAGGTTTTCAGAAGCAAATAACTTGCCTAAGGTCACAAACCCAGCTTCCCTGAGCCTTGAGGGGAAGCTGTCCATCTTGGAATAAACAGTCTGTGTGAGTAATTGCCCAAACCACTCACGCCAGAGTGATTATACACCCGCTCGCCTCGGTGGGGTGGAGCCCATTCCTCATCTTGTATCTGTTTCTGTGCACAGCCCCATGACAACACCAACATCCAGGCCCCGAGGGACCCCGGGATGATTTGTAATACAGAGAAAGGAAGGCTGCAGACAGCTGACGCTGCTCCCCAAAGTGAATGTAAACTGAAAACATGGCTCACCTGTGAAACCTCTGGCTCTAGCCCATCACAGTGGGGTGCCTTCACCTTCCCAGTTCAGCTGCTCAGAGTGGAGTCATTGCTTTGCACTTAGCTCCAGAATTGCTCCAGAGCTGTCTTGCCTCTGTATGCAGAGCCCTGGAGCAGCAGAAGGGCTTCTGTGGATCTTTAATCCCCCCTCCCCACCCCCCGCCAGTGCCTACCACAGTGCACTGGACATGGGGCATATTAAATCACGGCTTGCTAACAGCTTGTTCCACTGTTAATTTCACAGCCAGCTCTAGGAGGAGTGGGCACAGAAGGATGTAATTAATATAGATGACCTCAACCAATTTCCTCCCCCATTAAGCCAGGCTAGGACCTGTCTTCGTAGTGTCACCCAGCATAGAAAAGTTAAAAAATAAAATCTGCTAGATCAGTTTTTTTTTTGAAAAAAAAAAAAAAAAAAAAAACGCAACAACAAACACACCTGTTTGTTCCTGCCTTGAGGTCACTTCCCAGGTGTTTACTCTCGACATAGGAGCCATCTTCACACTCAAGCAAGTCCAAGTAGCACAATGACCCTGAGTCATGCCATCCCTGAGACCCTGTCCTCCATAACAGGTATGGGGGTCCTTCTCCCACAGCTGTGACTGTTTTCATATTTTATCCAGATAAGAACCTTATCGTATGATATGAGCTGGGAACTGTGTTTTCCCGTCCAACAGGTTTAAGAGTCTCCTTCCGGCAAAGCCCTGTAGGTAATATATGTCCATACTTTATTTACAGGCAGACAGACAGAGCTCCTTGTTTCTTAGCCTGGTAACAACCTGAGGTCGTTCATCACCGGCTTGCTCCTTTTTTAAATTCACTGAGCAGCAGGCGTCTCTTTAAACTCATGTGCATAATGCATTTTAAAGAGCGTTTTCCGCACAGATCCATTTGCTCGACCTCGGCTCTGAGCACAAGATGGAATGGTGTTTTAGCAAGCACCTCCTGCAGCCTATTTGGAATGCATATACTGGGATGTAAATGTGGCTGTGCAGCACCAGGGCTTGGAGGGGAGGCTGTGGTTCAATGCTGGTGCTGGGTGATGGCTCAATGCAAGACCCTGGGCATGGGGTTGTGGAGGCTACGAAGTCTACAAGGCAGGGTTTCTGTCCTCCAGGCAGGGCACCAGGAAGGGCATGTGAATAACTAGGGTAAAAGGCAAAGGGAAGCAGAGCTGGAACCTCTTTTTGTGTGGGGAAGTGCTTCTTGCAGGCTGTGGTCTTGCAAGATGGTAACTGGGTACCTGGGTCTCTCATCACTGCTTCAGTGAGGGGTGCTGGACCAAAGCTGGTTTATCTGGTAGGACTTCCTGGAGGAACAGCTTGCCTTGAATGAAGGGTTGCGTCTAGGGAGAGGGGGCAGGAAGTTCACGCTTGGCTGGAGAACTATCCCTGGTGAAGCCCTTGCATTGTAGTGTGGGGTGAGCAGCTCTCGGTTGGAAAGGTGCATGGGCTCACATGGAGAATGGCCCTGGATGGCCTAGAGGTCCTCAGACCTCACCTGCTCCAAACCAGGCCCAGGACTTCTCCCTCCAAGTGCAGTCTCCCAGTTTCCTGCCTTGGTGAGTGGTGTCTCATCCATCTGAAATCTGTAAGCAAGTTTCCTTCCTCACCCTCAAGTCTTACCTAATCAACAATAAGGGTGCTTTTGATTGTCCTAAATTTCTCTGGAATCACCCATTTTCCTCTCTACTCCACCTCACCCTCCCAGTGCATGAATCCCCTGGACCTCTGCAATGCCACCCAACCGATCTGTCCAAATATGCTTGTCCCCTGTAGTCTATTCTCTACATTGCAGCTAGAAACATCCTTTCCAGTCAGTCTAACCTTGTCCCTCCTCTGCCTAAAACCTTCAATGGCTCACTGTTGCCCTTAAAATAAAGACCAATATGCTCAGCATGGCATTCAGTGCTCCCTATGGCCTCCTCCTCCTGTCTTCAATCATATCACAGTCTTTACTTTCTGGGCTCCAGCTCCCCTGGCTTCTTCCTCAATCCCTGTCTCTGGGAGTCAAGCGCATGCCAGGCTCATATTTGCTCCCTTCTTGACTCAGGTGGCCCTCATTATTCCTTCCCAAGGCCCAGTCCTCACCTTCTCCGGGAAGCCTCCCCTGGCCTCTCTGACTAGTCCCCCAATTTCAGGCTCTGTCACCACTGTGTACCTCTTGTCACGGTTCTGATCACAGCTGTAATTTTATATTTGTTTGTGTGCACAATTCTCAAATGTCTCTATTATAGCTGGTATTATACAGCTACCAGGCTGCACGCAGCGTGGATGCGTACACAGGGGTTGGTTTTGTTCATAGTTGTATGCACAATACATCACATGTTACTGAGCGGATGGACGTGGGAGACCTTGAAATGGCTGGGGGTGTTTAAACACCACGGTCTGGGCCACAGAGGCCGCCGAGTGCCGCGAATGTGTGGAGGCTACTGCTGCTGCAGGTGGGGGCTGCTGGGGTTGGAGAAGCGAAGTAGAATGCAAACGCCCCCGGATGATTCTCCGAAAAGCTAAACAAAGAAAAGGCCAGACAGAAGGCCGGGTGAGAGGCAACAAGGGCAGCCAAGGTCGCCACAGCCCTGCCGCTGAGGTCAAGTCCAGGCTCCTGGAAGGAAGGAAAGGAAAAGACATGCAAAGGACTCTGGATCTGCAAGAGGCTGTTAGGGAACCGCAGCTGACGAGAGCAAGGCTCCCACTGGCCTCGTGGCATTTGTACAAATTGTCACCAGAGAGTTAACCAACAACAGCCCTCCCTGCTGGCTTCCAGCTGGCAGGTCCAAGTCCCCAAGTCCCAGCTCCGTGTCCTGGTCATGCCACAAGGAAGACACTGCAGAGAGCACTTGGCCAGGCCAGCCCTGAGCAGCCCTCCTCCCCTGCCAGGCTATCCCCTAATGGGAGTTGGTGGGACCTGTCCCTTCTGCGCTGCAGGGAGCCGCAGGGGCAGAGCTTGGAGCTGGACTCATCAGCCTTTTTCCCTGCTGGAACAGAGAAAGACCATCTCTGGTGTGAGCCCCTTGGCACCCCCAGGAAGGCCTCCAAACCCCGCACTGTCCCAAACCCTAGGCTTGTACATGAAAACTCTTCATCCCTAAGACAACAATAGGAGTGAGAGGGAATGGACACTTGTCTTCTAGAGGGGATGAGTCAGCTTGGAGCCCTGTCCACACATCTCACCCTGCAAAGGTGGGGCTGGCTGGCCATGTCATAGGGATCCCGAGAGCTGGTTGCATACGTTTGGGAGCAGCATCAAGGCAGATCCCAAGATAGGCCAAGCTACGCCTTGCACTTGCTTGGGGAGTGTTCCATGGGCAAGAAAAATCTGGGTTGAGGAGCAAAAACCTCACGAGTTTCTGTCCTAGTTTGGCAGTTTTCAGTTTTCAGGTTTTTAATAACGGTGAGAACAAACACTTTAAATACATGAGCCAGGTGCTGCCCTCAAGCCTTCCTTGTGAACTATCTCATTCCGTTCCTACAAGATGAAATGAGCCTCATACGCGGGTGCTATCATCCTCAATTCACTGATGATAATACAGAAGATTCCAGCAGTGAAGTACCGGGCCCGCATGCAATCCTGTCTGGCTGACTTTAAACCCGTGCTTTGTTTTTTGTTTTTTGTTTTTTTTTTTTTTTTTTTTTGAGACCGAATCTCTTGTTGCCCAGGCTGGAGTGCAGTGGCACAATCTTGGCTCACTGCAACCTCCACCTCCCAGGTTCAAGCAATTCTACTACCTCAGCCTCCCGAGTAGCTGGGATTACAGGTGCCTGCCATCACGCCCAGCTAATTTTTTGTATTTTTTAGTAGAGACAGGGTTTCACCATGTTGGCCAGGCTCCAGGCTGGTCTCGAAGTCCTGACCTCAGGTGATCCACCTGCCTCGGCCTCCCAAAGTGCTGGGATTACAGGCGTGAGCCACCACGCCCGGCCAAACCCGTGCTCTTAGCTGCGGTGCCAGAGCTGGTTTTCCCAATCTCAGCACTACTGGCATTTGGGACTAGATAATTCTGTGTTGTGGACCTGTCCTGTGCATTGTAGAATGTTTATCAGCATCCCTGGATCTCTACTCATTAGATGCCAGTAGCATCCCCCACATCCCTAGTCATCAACAATCCAAAAGAAATATTTCCAGGCTTGCCAAATGTCCCCAGAGGGGGGGGGGGGGGGGGGGGGTGCAAAATTGCCCATGCCTGAGAGTCGCTGTGCTAGACTTTTTCATGCGGCGGCCCAAGGAAGTGAGGGTGGTCCACGTTCCCATCTCCCCATCCTTATCCCTGCTGGGGACAAGACAGGAGACACATCCAACATCACATGCCCTCTTCTTTGGGTTCCAGCAATTTCTTTGGATCATTTATGTCCAACTACATTTTGACTCCTTGGAGGACAGAGCTCATGCCTCCAGCTCTTTAGTGGCCTCTGCAATGCCTAGCATGAGCTGGGTATACAGGTGGCACCTGATAATGACTTCCTGAAAGACCAAATGCCATAGAGTACTTAGAGAGAATTTATTTTCCTTCCTGTCTCTCTCCCTTTCTCCCTTTCCCTTCCCTCCTTTCTCTTTCCCTTCCCTTCCCCCTTCCCTCCTCTCTTTCCTTCTTTGTCTCTCTCTCTCTTGCTTGCTCTCTTTCTTCAGGTGGCTCTCAGGGGACACACAGCTGTTGGTCCTAGATGGCCCAGGACACAACTAGAAGCTCAGGGCAGGGCCTGCCATGGTCCAGGGAAATGCCCGCATCAGGGGCAGAGCTCTTCTGTGCTGGCCTTTGTTCTTTGGGTCTGGAATTGTCTGGTCATAGGTAGGATGTGAGCCATGTCTCCTATCGTGAAGACAGCCCTTGCTCAGGGTGGTGGGGACCATGAGAGGGCTTTGGCAGAGGCCTGTCTGTCCCCTTAGCTTTGACTCTCTTGTCTGTTCTTATCTTTTCCTCCTGGGGTTTTAAGAATGTACCCCTGGGCGCACCACCCAACTGAGAGGAGTGACGGAGAGGGTGAAGATGGTAGGAGAAAGCGTGCTCTCTTCACACTGGGGCCCAGCCAAACAGAGCCCACCCTGACGGCCTCCTCTCCGCCTTCCTCCCCCGTCACCCAGGCGAGGCCCACCAGCGTCCTGCTCTGGGCTCCTTCCTCCAGGTTCTCCTGGATCCACAGCCACGGAGCCCTGCTTTGGTCGACAGCTCCAGTGGCCGCGTGTGCTCTACAGGATCATACACCTCTTTCTGTTTCTGTCCTAAGTGACTTTGTACAGGTGAACACACAGCTCCGAGCTCCGGCTGTGCTGCTCTGCTGAGCCTGGAGCCCCCGCCTCCTGCACTCCCAACTCTGGCTCTGCTCAGTACCTATGGGACAAACACTGTGGGGAAACCTTGGTGCCTGCACTGTGCCTGGTGCCGTCTCCATGGGTGGGGGGAGGCTGTGCTGCTCCCATGGCTCCTACATGCAGTCACTCAGCTAAGTATCTGACCCCAGCTCAAGCAAAAGTCACAGGACCCCCATTAGGCATGGTTGACAGACATTTCCTGATGGCTGCAGCCACAGCGGAGCAGAAGTGGGGGTCAGCTCTGTAAAAGGGAAGAGGTGAGCCACGTCCAGAGGCTGCACATTTGGGCGACCCTAGGGACCAGACAGAAGGCGAGATCCAGGCCAAAGCCCAGTGACTTCAGGTCCTTACTGAGCACCTCCGTGTTGGCATTCCAGCATTCTCAGCGGACAGGGCTTGGGAAACATAGCCCCACGCTGGCTGGGGAACTGGACTTGCAGGGCTGGCCCCAACCCTCCTCTGTCCCGTCTGCCTTCTGGTTCCTGCTCTCACACAGGGTGGGCAGCTCCCAGCATCACAGGACCATGGCAGAGGACCCAGGAGAAACCACTGGGAGACCATGTGCATTTATCAATAAGGCCACATGGCCTCATCCATACCACACACTCCAACCCTTCCCTCCGGATAACCCTGAAGTTCCCACACGCAGGTAGAGAGAGCGGGTGTGTGTGCGCGAGAGGCCCGCAGACGGGGAGAGATTGATTTCCAATACCACCCAAATCGCTCAATAAACAGACAAAATTCCCAGCCCCAGGGCTTCCTGGCTTCCCAGGTGGTTCACTTCCTCCAGCTCTGAGCTTGCTTTTTCTGCAGGCAACTTAGCTAAAGGCCCAAACTCCAACTTCATTTTGGAGTCTCATAAAAACTGGCGCAGACCCTCCTATGAGAATGAGCTTGGGCTCTCTCCAGCAAAGATTTCCGATGGAAAATATGATTCTGCACGGGGGTGTTTGTACTTCCAAACTCATGCTTGGCCCTTCCAGGTTGCAGCCGGCTCCCGCCCTGCTGGCTCCAGCTCTTTTCATTTCTCTAATAATCCGCAGTGCGTTTTATCAGGGGCTCTGCCTGAATTGCAGACACACAACAATTCTTGGAGGAGCGTCCTGAAGTGCTTTTGGATGGTCATGGTGTCTCGTTCAATGGTGGCCTTTAGGGCTGTCTACACTTAGCAGTTTCAAAGCCTTGGTGGATTTTTCAACCAAACTCTGGGGCTATCTGAAAAGGGATAAGAATTTGGCTTCTCAAACTCATGGGTCATAGCTCCTGCAGTTCAATTTGCTAAAAGACCCTTAGTTCTGCCAGAATTCATGGGCTTCTGGGATCAGAAGCAGATGTAGTAGCAGACTGAAGCCAGCCCCCCAGCTTCCTGTGTGGAAACTTGTAGAGGAAATAGAGCAGTTATTTACTGCTGCTTGTGGCAGCGCCGTGGCCTTCACAGGTTCCCCATGGGGCCATCATAAGCACAGAATGTGATAGAGAGGGACTCTCCTAGTTAGTTCTGTCCCTGTGCGATGCCTCTGCAAAGCTCCCAGCTGCTCAAGGTCTTCGAAGTGCATTTTCCATTTTCCAGCTCCAAGGCTTCAGGGTTGGAGCTCTAACGTCAAGGGTAGGGAGGACATGGTGAGAACCCATCAGCATCTTGCTGCCTGGGTACTCCTGCTCTGCTGGGGTCTGCTGTGTTGCTCTGTTGTGATATGGGCCTGGATCCCACAGACGGAAGCCCCACAGCGCTCTAACTCCCTCCTAGGGGCTTCATCAGACTCTCACCAAAGCCCATCCTCAGCTTGCACCCCCCAACTTTGGCTGCTGAGTCCAAGTTTACACCAAAAGCACGTGTCCTAGATGGTTCTCTGAGAATGCTGCACTTTCTTGGGTCACGTGAACTTAAAGGACCATGGGCGGGCCCCACCTCAGCTGCTCACAACCAAATGCCATTTAGATATCAAAAGAAAGGGCTGTGGGGCCTGTCAAGGCAGGCATCTTTGTTGGTAGGACCCAGGCAGAGACCTGGTTCTCAGCCATGGCTCTCTCCCCTGTAGTCCATTCCACATTCCGTGATGCAGGCCTGGAGCAGTTTGACGTGGTGTCACTGTTCGCTAAGATTCTGTTGCCTGCTGTTTTTCTGCTAGCACACATCCTTCAACTTCATTACTTTAATGAAGACTTTCTGAAGACCACCAGCCTGCATAAATATTCCTGTTCAACAGAAAGGCACACCTGACAGGTACTGCTGTCCCTGGGGTAGCATTTGGAGATTCTGCTAATAGACTCAGAGAATGGGCTCAGCTCAGTAGACGGGAATTAGATTTACTTTCCATTTGCCAAGTCATCCATTTGTAGGTGTTCTTTGGAAGCTGCTGGGAGAAGATAGAGCCTAGTGTGTCTTCGCAGGATTAGCAGACAGGACAGGGGCCTTTGGTTCCCCTGTAGGTGTCTGTCGTTGCCCTCTGTTGAGTTGTCACTTTGCTTTTGCTGGGATTCCTTTACTGAGCATCTCCAAGAGCCTCTCAGGGGCAGAGCCTGTGCTTCGTGGATATTCTAGATGCCTAGGGATTTGTTTTCATTTTTACCATTTTGTACTTTAACTAAATTAACATGCTGGCTGTGAAACTTGGCTTTTAAACATGTTTTAATTTTTACACTGAGTCACTAATATGTTAGGGTATTTCACAGAATCCTTATTTTAAAAGGTGGTATATTGCCAAAGCAATTCGTTTTCTCACTAAGAAAAATTGAGCAGGAGTCTGCGGTCTTCTTAGTGCCTGCATCTGTTTTCCTGATCAAACTGTGCAACAATCCTACCACCTAGCAAAAAAAGTACACAAAATACCATAGTTTGATTCCTTTTTTCCCCAGGGATTGTAAAGTTGTTTTTTTTTTTTCCGGTCAACATCGTGATGTTTGTTTGGTTTTTACCCTGCTTTGTTCATACCTGAGGTAGGAGTTGGAAGCCGTAAAGAAAATGGAAATGGTGCTGGTGAGATCTTTGGGTCTCTTGGGAGTTGCAAGCTACGCAGATGAGCCATGTGCTCTTTCTCCCACTCTCTAATCCCTGAAATAATGGGCTCAGAAACGTGGAACGAAATGGAGCCCTGCTGTAGGACGAGGAGAAAACTTGGGGAGAAACGTTCTCTTTTGAGTCCACCTTGGCCCCATTGGATCAACTCACTGAATGGGCGAAGGGACGAGGGTTTTCAGTGGTGGGCCTGTTGTTTTCACTATATGGAGGACGCTGACAATATGCGGGACCAGATCGCCGTTGTAACGTCCCAGAAGCACCAGCCCCCACTTATTTCCAACATTAGAAAGGCTTTGTGGTCTGTATCCCCCAGCAACTACAAGGAGGAAAGTGATGTGCAGCTCCTGTTGGATGTTCTTTTCTTTAAGATTCCTTCTGCAAGGAATTTTCTCCTCTGCTTGCCTGTGCTAGCGATGCCTCACCTTGTTCAGGTGCTGTGTTCCTGCTCAGCCAGTGTTAATCTCATTCTCTACAAAACGCCAGCAGGGAGTGAATGCCCGTCACTACAGGACTGGTTAAACAAATAATGGTCTGTCTCAGCAGCATAATGCTATGCAGCCGTTAAAAAGAATGAGGCAGCTCTATATATACTGATATGGAATGAGCTTCAAGATCTATTGCCAAGTGAAGAAAGCAAAGTGCAGAACACTGTGTATAGAATGTGCTACCGTTTGTTTAAGAAAAGCTAAATATGCACATGCTTTTACATGCAAAGCCTATCTTTGGAAGAGTAGAGAAGAAACCTGCAGTGGTGCTTGCCTCAGGGGGAGAGGGAGACAAAAGTGGGAAGGAGAGTTGCTTTTCACTATTTACCCTTTTGTGCCTTTCGAAATATTTTTTAAGTATGTGCATGCATTGTTTTGTTAATATAATAAATGAGCACGATATTAAAAATCGATTAGGGAGTTTGCTGGTCAAATAAATCCAATGGAAATGAATGCTTTTGTAGACAGAGGAGACTCCCTCTTTCTCCTCTCCCCTCCACCCTGCCCCCTCACAGGCTTAAGTTTACAATTTGGAAACATCAAAAGAGGTAAGAGCTAAATCATGAAGGGAAAGGCGTTCTAGTTGGATTTCTGGAGTCATTTGTGCCTGAGAATATGAGAGAAGCATAGACATGATTCCCAACAGTGTAGAACAAACCAAGTCAAGCTGGATTTTTTTTAAGTGACCAAGTCAATGACCATGCCTCCTACCCAATATTTCCTAGTGGCTTGAACCCATTTTACTTACAGACTTTGATAAAACCAGGTGGCCAGGTGACACTCCATTTCCCATGCTTAGATGCCTAAGCATCGTCTGCCTTTGGTTTTTAGCCTAGGGCCTGACAAGGGAAAAGGGTGCAACTCAGAACTTAGCGGACAAAGCAAGCAGCATTGTGCTGGGTGAGCTGTGGAGACAAAGTATGGACAGCCTGGGGGAAGGTGCCATGAAGTGGAAGATGTCACTTTCCCCCGAAGTCCTGCACGATGCATCTTGGGTTGCTCTGAGTGTTACCAAGAATCCTGGGCTTTCAGGCCAACCGTTGATTCATTTAAAAAAAAAATTAATTGAGGCCAGGCACGTGGCTCACACCTGTAATCCCAGCACTTTGAGAGGCTGAAGCAGGAGGATTGTTTGAGACCAGGAGTTTGAGACTAACCTGAGCAACATAGTGAAACCCTGTCTTTATAAAAACATACCAAAAACAACAACAAAAACTCATTGAGACTGTTGACCTGATTCAACAAATGCCTCCCTAATATTTTATGTTGGGGGCAGGCAGAAAAGGGGCAGTTGACTGTCCCGGAGGTGGGTGGACTCACTGCTGATTTCCCACCCTCTCACTGCTTGCTCCTGTGAAGCAGCTAGGCGTTTTACTCTGATGCCATGGGGAGCCATTTACGTTAGTTGGACCTTCAAATTCAGAATTCCACGATCATTCTGATACTGGCTGGGTTGGCAGTTGCCAGTGCACTTTCAGTGAATGAATTGTTTGCAAACGAAGAGTGACAGAGATTTCTGTGTTTGCTTACTTAGGGAACGAGCTGCTTGCAAGTGATTTCAGGAACATGCATGCGCTTCATTCAGCTTATGGTTGAGATCAAAATAAGAAATGTGGGGTGCTTAGCACAGTACCTGACACATTCTGAGTACTTAATACATGCTAGTTGCTTCCATTTTCCCAAATTAGAATCTTTCTCAACTGTTAAAGAACAACAAATATAGGATGGCTTCTATTGGTTGAACTTCAGCTCTTCTTGGGCATATAGTTTTGTTCTTTATTCATTTGTGCATCAATCAGTGAGCATTTAGTGAGTGCCTTTTACGTGCCAAGCACCTGGGATAAGCATGGAAGTGATAAAAGGAAATAATTGGTCTTTCTCCCCTCAAGGGACCCAATCCAAGACAGGAAGGAGTCCACCAACCATGGCCCTTGGGCCAAGTCCAACACTCTTGTTTTTGTGGATAAAGCATCTATGTATTGTCCATGACTGCCTTCATGCCAGCATGCAAGCTGAATAGTGTGACAGCAGCCATATGAACCACACAGTCTAAAATATTTACTATATTCCCCTTTACAGAAGCAGTTTTCCAACCCCTGGTCCAGTGAGGGACACAGGAATATTAACAGATTCCTGGAGTATGGGGAGAGTGATGTTATGGCAGAAGGTGATACCGAAAACTTTGGAAGCAGAGAAGAGGAAGCCTAGTCTGGAAGCAGAGGGGCCTTGCTATAGGTATTTAGTATTATCAAAAAATGACATTAAAAAAAAATCTACCACTTCCTAGTTTTTCTCTGCTTTGTTCTGGCTTCCTCTGCATATTATTTTAAACAAGAAACTGGACCCCACACCATCACTGAGCGCTTGGGCAGCCTGTCAAAGGTTTTCTCTTCCCCTCAGAGGAGGAAGCAAGTGATGGAGACTCAGCAATGAACACGCTGACCGCAGGTTGGCTGAAGCTTCTAGAAGTGGTTAATGAGACTCAAATGTTTCTGGGTGCTTTCTGGAAATACAAATCCCGAAGCTCGTGGCCTCTGCGATCGTCAGACTCAGACTGTAGGCGGTCAATGACTTTCACAGAAAATGTGTGCTGTCGGGGTTTGGAGACTCAGGGGCAGGTTTTGAGACCTTTTTCCCTCTGTTGCAGAGCTTAGACCTATAATTTAAGGTCCCGTGAGTGTTTTTTTAAACTCCCTTTTTACCTTAATTTGAAATGCTCCTATCTCAGCCAGGGAATGAAGACCAAGTTAAGGTGACCCGCAGATGCCACGCTTCCCTGAAAGGTTTCCCCCATGTGCTCCCTGTGTCTCATCCCCTGGGTGGTGTCCCTGCCTTGCGCGAGATTCTGACCTGGTGCCTCCTGTGTTTCTGCTATTTGGGAATGTGTGCCGGGGACCTGCAAGATGCTGTACCTACTGTCATGTGTCATGCCGTCTGCTTACTCCTCAAACTGCTCAAAGGAGTGCTTCGTTCCAGACCAGAGCCTCTCCACACCCCAGTGAGAGCTCCCTGGTGGAAGACAGGGACTGAGTCTGGATTTCTCCGGAGCCTGCCTTCATAGAACCTTCTCTAAAAAGAACCAACTCTAAGAAGAGTTGTCGAGTGAACCATTCAGACGCAGTGATTGGAAAAATGCCGTCTAGTGCAACTCTTGCTGTTTTAAAGAGGCCGTGGGTGGGAGGGACACAAAAGACTCATCTAAGATTCTACATTTCCTTCATTCACTCATTCGTTCATTCAACAAACACTGATGGATGGCTGTTCTGTGTCAGGCACTGTGCTGGGAGCTGGGCAGGCAGTGAGACCCCACAGATGAAATTCCAAAGGAGCAGAGGGATATATGCAAGCAAGCAGAGACACTTGTAATGGGAAGTGGTGGCAAGAGCTGTGGGGAAGAGTGGAGGCTAGTGAGGGGACCAAGAGGGTTGAGTGGGATTAAGCACTAGGAGGTCAGGGGAGACCATGAGAGAATGAGGGCCGGAACCGTGAGGGTATGAAGGGAAGAACCCCAGGAAGAGGGCACAGCAAACCAGAGGCCACAAGGTGGGAGGGAGCCCAGGGCAGGACAGGCAGCAGAGTCCAGGTCCCCTGGCCCCCAGGCTGGCCTTCCTTCGGCCTCTTGGCCTGTTCATGGTGCATGCAAGAGAACATGATGACACAGAGCCTCCGCCCTCTTGGGGCAGGTGGAGAAGCAGACAGCTGTTGGCTCATGTTGTAGGGAGCTCTAGAAGGAACTCTGCTAGGGGTAGGCATAGAAATGGACCAGGAGGGGAACTTGTGAGAAGCACAGTTTCTTAGGGCTCAAAACTATGAAAGGACAGGACTCTGGGAACAGAGCTCAGGCCTGTAGGCCCACAAGCGAAGGCACCCACTGCTCCTCTGTGGCTCCAACCTGTCCCACGCTAATCTGAGGGCTGGTGAGGCTCATGGTGGGGACGGACTACAAGGGAGTTGAAAAGATGGCCCTGCTCCATCCTGATCTTTTATGGAGGGGGAAACTGAGGCTCAGCAAGGTTCAGGGACCTGCCTGGGCCTGGAGTTCCAGCCTACTTGCTTTCAGCCTGAGGTCCTTCCTGAACAGCCCTGCAGCCTGAGTTCCTTCTGCAGCCCACAGCTGGGGCAGACTCCCTCCCAAGTACCCGTGGTGGTCATTGCTGCCTCTCCCAAGGTGTGGCAAGGGAACAGAACATGCCCACTGGCCAAGCTTGCCAGAAAATGGATTTTCTATCTATCTGCAGCTTGTGGACCTGGCACAGTGGCTTGGAGTGTTAAGGAAATGTGATGGCCAAGAGTTGCCTTGTCTGAAGGTAGGGATGGAATAATGGCCCATGATTAGTAGGTGCAGACAAATGGTGATGTCAGAGAAGTGCAAACCTCTGGGATCTGTGTGCCAGGGAGGCTTGGAGGAGATGAAGTGGCCGGCTCAGGGCCTGGCACATAGTAGGCACCCACTCGATAAGCTCAGCATCCCCTTCCCTTCCTGGGGAACATTACATTAAGTAATTGCTTTGGTGGCCAAATTCTATATTACCGAGAATGAACCTGGCTCCGACTTATCATTCACTTTTACTGTTTTGCCTACAGTGGTTTCTGTGGCAGCTCAGAAAGCCAGAAATGAATGAGGAAAGAGGTGACATTAAAGGCAGGCTGTTAGCAGAAGTGAAAAACAACTCAGCCAAAATCAAAGCCTAGTTGCACCTCGCCTGGACGAATGGGGAGATTAACTGTCCCCCTCCAGAGCCCCTGCCGAGTGCTGGGAATTTGCAAGAGTTTATCTATTTTGATCCTAACTCTTTAGATACAATCCTGAAGCTAAAGGGTTGTAGCTCCATTTTCTGGAGGAGAATGTTGAGGCTCAGAGAGGTGCGATGACCTGTCCAAGGCCACACAGAGAAGGAATGATGGGGCTGGAATGGGACCCCATCTTGGAGTCAACACTGGGCTGTTGGAACATCTCATCTCACCAGATCACCCTGAGGAAAAGGAGGCATGTGAAGAGGGCCCTACTCACCCCAGCAGGCAGACAGAAGGTGGTGACAGCAGGTACAGTGGGGAGATGGGGATAGACACCACCTTCACTCTATTTGGGTGGGTGGTCCCAGGCCTCAGGTTTAGAACAAAGAGGAATTCAATAGCAAATGGGAGGAGTCCCTAGTAACCACAGTCTAAGCATGTGGGGGAGCAAATGTGGCTGGTCAAGAATCTTTGATGCAAGAAATTGGCATTATGATAGTCAAGAGTGGCTAGGATTGGCGTTTCCGGAGCCCTAGCCTCCCCCTACAATGACCCATGCATTTTCAGCATTGTGATCACTTTACTTGTTCACTGAATTCCTGCTCTGGCCCCACTAAGAAGCGCCCTTCTCAGACGAGGACCCTGAGGTCCAGAAGGCTCATGCCGCTCAGCCACAGTCATATGGAGAGAGGCAGACTGAGGCTTTGCCCCTTATAGCTCATTCTCATGAGAAACGTGCAGACCACGGGACCATCTACCCTGCAGCCTAGTTGGGCTGAGCTCTGGAAGGCGAGGAAAGGGCTGACCTCACTCATCAAGGAAGAACTAAATCGTGCTCAATACACACTGTTTAGAAGGCAGGGAAGAGCAGGAATCTATTTTTTTTAAACATGTCACCCAAGAAGATGAACAAGAAGGCTTTGTGGTGTCCACAGGGACAAATGCTCCCCTCTCCATGGAGTCACCTCGGGCAGAGACCTCCATGATTCATTTCCTGGGAGTGCTGAAGCGCTGGGGTTTTGTTGTAAGATATTTTATTTAAAGAAGTGCCAGGCTCTGTTGGTGACCACTCAACTCCAGACCTTACCCCAAAAAGCTTATGGAAAGCGATGCACCGGCCATCCAAATCCTCAAACAGAAGTCCTATTTAGGCCCCATCTCCTAATTTGCTGAGAAGATGCATAGGAGGGCTCTGTACAGCCACAGGAGGCTGGTCAGAACAGAGAATCTCTATGAACTTCATGAAAGAGAGTGAAGAGTCCAGCAGCATCTGCATAGGAATAGGGGCGGCACTTGGACCGTCTGGGGCGCTGAACAGACTGTGCTCTTTATCTCAAATAATTAGTCTCTTGCAAGTGCCCTGAGTCAAGCACGAAGGGCATACTTATGCCTAAATATGATCTAATAAGGTAATCCTTTTCATTTCGATGTCATATAATCAATAGGGAAAATACAGCATATTTATAACTGACAATTAGCCTTTCATTGCATTCCCCCCGCTTCGTTCATCAACAAACACCCTCTATAACCCCCATCCCCAAATCTGAGTCATTCTCACTCTATCAATCAAGTCTTCATGGGTGTAGGGGAAGAGTCCATAGCATGGCTGTGGCATTTTTTGTAAAGCCCACTAAGGATGATTTTAAAATCCACACATCATGCAGTAAGATGGATTTCAGCATTAAGCGGCCTCATCATGAAGAGCTGGTGGCCCAGAGGGGCAATGTCCTTGAGAGGGTGTGTTGGGTGCGCATTGTGTTATCAAGTAATACAATCAAGCCAAGTAAATGAACTCATTATGACTGGTTTTTTATTCCCCACTTGTCAGGAGTCATAACTGTATGAAACATTCTCCACCTCGATCAATTGGAAAATCAATACCTTGGTATTTGTGGAAAGCATCTCTTATAGGAAGAAATGAAGAGAAATGTTTGGGAAACATTCAGGAAATTAGCCCATCTGACAGTACCTGTTTTAAAGCAGTCACTCTCCTTTGCAGGAGTTGGTGCTGAAACATGCTCTTTCTTTTGGAAGGGGGCAGGCTGGCTGGGATGGTAAACGGTTTTGATCATCCAAACCACAGTTTTCTTGAAGCATTGATGATGGTGAGTCCAGGTGAATATCTCATTTGCTTGCCTCATGGGTGGCCCTGGCGAAATGAGGCTTCCATCCTGGGTAGCGATGGTTCAGGCTTGCTTGGTTTGGCAGAACCAGTTTGCCATCTTGGCCCTCAGGACTCTGGGGGTGATGGTGAGTAGGCATCAGAGATTACACTGCTTTTGGAATCAGCTGCCAGAGCCCCTCACGGCGTGATCATTGACATCATCACTCCAGCACTTCTTAATGACGGGCTGATGAACACTTTGCAGTATTTCATCAACTATAGATTTTACAAGCTTGGCCTTGAGGTGATGTTCCTGCATAGGCCCCACTTCCTGGATTGTTGATTGCTTTTGTTAAAAAAAAAAAAAACATGGAAAATAGGCCTGGCGCAGTGGCTTATGCCTGTAATCCCAGCACTCTGGGAGACCGAGGTGGGTGGATCACCAGGTCAGGAGTTCAAGACCAGCCTGACCAACATGGTGAAACCCCGTATCTACTGAAAATAGGAAAAAACAACAACAACAAAAAAGAACATAGCCAGGCATGGCAGTGTGCGCCTACAATCCCAGCTATTCGGGAGGCTGAGGCAGGAGAATTGCTTGAACCCGGGAAGCAGATGTTGCTGTGAGCTAAGATAGCGCCATTGCACTCCAGCCTGGGTTATAGAGCGAGACTCCGTCTTGAATATATATATGTATACGGAAAACATCAAACATATGCACAGTAGAGAGAATAGTACCGTAAACCCCCATGTATCCCTCACCATCCTCAATAGTTGACCCCCTCTCTCTCCCCTGACCATGAGTTATTTTGGAGAAAATGCCAAACACCACAAATACTTCTGTGTGTATCTCTAAAAGATGTGGGCTCTTCAAAAGACATAAACAATACCATTATCACAATGAATTATCAATTCCTCCGTATCAAATATCGAATCTGTGTCCAGGCTTTCTTGATTGGCTAATACCTTTAAAAGAAAATGTGTTCAATTCAGGATCCAAATCCAGTCTATGTTTTGTAAGTGGTTACTTGGTTGATATATCTTCTAAGTCTTAATCTACAGATACTCTCTCTATCCCTGCAATTTACCGGTTGAAGGAATCTGATCAGATGCTGTAGAATTTTTCATAGTCTACATTCTGCTGATTGCATCCCCATGGTTTCACTTAAAATGGTAATATTCGAGTTCTAGTGTGTCTTCCTTATTGCCTGAAAGACTTCTAAAAAGAGAAACTGCCCCTCATTAACTATCCAATTTCCCTGATATACAGTTCTTATGTTTTCTTTTTTAAAGCAAGATAAATGCTTGATTTTCCCCCTTTATTTACCAGTTTTCGGAATAGTGAGTGAGTTCCCTAGCATCCTCCCAAGATGCCCAGTGAGCTTTCAATGTTTCCATTCCTGGCAGTCATCCCACTGATGCCCGAAAGGCCCCGTCTTTGACCAGTGGGAGTGCCTTGCCATCACTGCCTGGGATCTCTTTAACGGGCTCTGCCCTTGACTTTTTCTTCTGTTTAAATCTCAGACCCACTGAGAGCCCCTCTGGCCAGGATCCACCACAGAGCATGACCCTGTCTCCTTGTCACTGTGCGGTTGACAGATTCTGCTTGCTTTTCTCTCTCGACGGACCTTAACAAATTAGTCTTGTTATTTATCCAATTTCCTAATATCCCAAAGGGTTGTAATGAATTTCTGGCAGTGGGGGTGCATTATAAAACCAAAAAAAAAAAAAAAAGCACAAATTAGCAAACCGAACTCCCCATCTTCCCCAAATCCCAACAGTCTTCCTGCCCAGGGCCTGAGATTGCCATTCTGTCCTGTGGCGTTTACTCGCTGATGTTCGTGAATGTTGTTTTGCATCTTTTTTTTTTTTTTTGAGACAGAGCCTCACTCTGTCGCCGAGGCTGGAGTGCAGTGGTGTGATCTTGACTCACTGCAACCTCTGCCTCCTGGGTTCAAGCGATGCTTCTGCCTCAGCCTCCTGAGTAACTGGGATTAGAGGTGCCCACCACTACACCTGGCTAATGTTTTTGCATTTTTACAAAAATGCAAGATGGTTTCACCATCTTGGCCAGGCTGGTCTTGAACTCCTGACCTTGTGATCCACCTGCCTTGGCTTCCCAAAGTGCTGGGATTACAGGTGTGAGCCACTGCGCCCAGCCTGTCTTGCATCTTTCAGCCTGCATTTCAGCTGTGCCTCATGGCCGCCCTCAATGCCACAGGGCAGCACATGGATTTCTACTCCCTTATCCATGTCATCTGGTTGATTTACTTGCTGAATCTTCAGTGGAGAAAGGCAGTTGCTGAGGTCTGGCTAGATACTGTGGTTTTCTTGTCAGTCTTAGGATCTTTTAGTATTTTCCATTCCTGGGGCTGCCTCCTGCTTTCTGCAAAGGTAAGCCCAGCAATCTACGTGTCCACCTGACTCTTCCGGGGAAATGCTGAGTTTTAACAAACACTTTGCCCTAGACATGCTGGGTGTCTTTGGGCAGGGGACCTAGGGTTCCTGTGCCTCAATTTCTTTTTAAAGGAGAATGGTTGCATTGAGGAATAGGACCTCAGAAATAATTGGGCCTGACACCTGGGTCACCTTGTCCTGGAGAATAATTGACTGCTATGGGCACAGTTCAGGAATAGAGCCAAACCCACCAAGCCAACCCAGGCTTGCCTTGAGAGGAAGAGTTGGCTCACCTCTGCCCTAAAATGCAAATAAAAATGGAAAGAGTAGGAAATAGGAAGAGCAATGCCCCCTTCCACTTGTGTACACTCTTAGCTTTCCTAGCATTTCACAGTTTTTCCTTATAGCAGTCCTATTAGGTTAAACCAGACACCAGCACTCCCGTTGTACAGATGGGGAAGCTGAGGCTGCCAAGGAAAGGAGCACACGCTGCACACCAGGGGCTGTGCTGGGGGTTTTGCTCCCTTGTAACTAGGGTTACAGAGCTCTTGTTGGCAGAAGCCAAAGAAGGCCTGGGTCCGCAGACTGCTGGGGTCATCTTTTTGTGGGATGGTCTTATCTCAACACAGTAAAGATTCAAAAACTTACCCTGAGTCAAATTAACAACCTCAATTTTAATCTTAAGTACTATCTCCCAGCACACACAGCTTTTCTGCTTAGGGGTTTTCCTAAGAACATCTCTACTGTCTGCATTAGGTTTTCTCACTGAATTTCCTTGGCTTTCCATTTCTCTCCTTTCTTCCTCCTCCTTTTCCTGCCTCCTCTTCTCTCTCTTTCTTCCTTCCACTCTCCCCTCTATTCCCCTCTTCTATTCTTTCCAAGCCTCTTCTTTTTTCTTCCTTCCCTCTCTCTCTGTGATTCTCTCTTTCTTGTTTCTGGCTCTCTCTGTTACCAGCTCTCCCTTCTCATTTTCTTTCTCTTGTTCTCTCCTCTTCTTCTATTTTGCCTTCTCTTTGTGGACAGTCACACTCTCCTACTTTCGACCTTCTCTCCTCTCCCCTCTTTTTCTCCCATCTTGGTGCTGAAATATTTAGCACTCCCCCTTCACGTGGTTTCTCTCATCCCTTACAAATACCCCACATACCGTGGGGTGGGCAGGATCATGGTTCCCCAGACGAACCAGCTATCAGGCTTTCTGAAGCAGTTTCCAGCATCCTTTCAACTTTGTAAAAGAGAGTTCATCCCTTGACTCTGAAATTATCATCTCCAACATCCTCATCATTCCATATAATTTGAAAGAAGCATTAACAGAACATAGACTCAATGGTCTTTAGAAAAATAATGAAGACAAGGCTAGGCGCGGTGGCTCACGCCTATAATCCCAGCACTTTGGGGGGCCAAGGTGGGCGGATCACGAGGTCAGGAGATCAAGACTCTTGGCTAACATGGTGAAACACCGTCTCTACTAAAAATTACAAAAAATTAGCCGGGTGTGGTGGCAGGCGCCTGTAGTCCCAGCTACTCGGAAGGCTGAGGCAGGAGAATGGTGTGAACCCAGGAGGCAGAGCTTGCAGTGAGCCGAGATCGTGCCGCTGCACTCCAGCCTGGGAGACAGAATGAGATTCCATTCTTAATAATAATAATAATAATAATAATAGTATAGTAGTAGTAATAATAATAATAATAAAAACAAAAAGAAAATTGCTTCTTCCTTTACAGATTACCCATGGAGAACCAGTAGTACAGAAATACACTCAAATCTCAGTAAGTGATTGTATCTCCCAGATTTTTGCCAGGAAGCCAGATGCCAATTTGTTACTCCCTGAGTACCAAGGGTGTCTGAGTGCCTCTTCACGTTGGGAACTTCAGATTGGGCAGGCAATTAAAAACTTAGGACATGCCAAGTGCCATCTCAGCCTCTCTTCTTTGCCAATCTTCTTTCCAATATTTCTCCATTTCATCTTCTTGTAATCACCCAGACAGTACTCAGGGAAGAAATATAGTTACCAGGTTCCAAGGTCTCCATCTAATTAAAAAATGCTTGTGTCGGAGAGAATTTTAATTCATAAGCATTATTCTGAAGGGGTGAAGTGGGTGGGGGGGGGGGTACTTTCAACAGATGATTTAAAATCCAGATATTTAGTAAGATACTAAATAAAAAGTGGATGGCTGATTTGTAAATAAGATTTCCAAATGGCATCTCAAATAAAGACTTTCCAAAATATGGATTTGGGGGAGATAGTGTTCCCCATGCAAAGGTAAGCAGGCTTTGTCTGCTTCTAGGGTTTGCCCTTCTCAGCCTAGAACATATCCATCTTCTTGAAAGCAAATGGGATTCTATAGGGGAAAATGTAACTATGAATGGTAGAAATAGTCAAAAGGTTTCATTTCCTTCTCCCACTTCTTGCCTTTTCCTTGAATTCTGTCACATGCAAAATCCACTATTTATTTATTCACTCGTTCATCAAATGCTGATAGATCCAAACTAGGTGCCCGAGCACTGCCCTGAGCATGGAGACTTGGCAGAGAGAAAATGGCAAAGTCTCCGCTTGGTAGAGTTTGCATTTCACCCAACCTGGGTCTTCAAGGGTTTGGAAGGGTGAAGAGAGCACCTGCCGGGGAACCCAGAACTCCACTGAGGTTCCACATGGAAGAACGAGTCCTCTGCCTGCAGCTCTGGGGTCACACTCTGAGCTGGGCAAGGAGGCTCCAGGAGGTGCCTTCTGGAAACTCACACCGCATCCTTGTGCTACCTCCTTTACCAAGGAGATGGTGACAAGGGAGGCACCCAAGTGATGTGAGAGGATGAACTTGGCCCCTGAGCATATGACCTTGGTAGTCCCGGGGGCCTTCCCTGCATTGTATCCCCTTATGGTATGGCCGCTGGGTGAGGTCCTCATTTGGGTGCCCAAAACCATGGGGCAGGGCAGCCATGGCCAGGGACCATGAGCCCTCCTTGAATTTTTACAGTTGACTTTCTTCTTCTTCTGGTAGCCTCCCTGCAGTGGCAGGTGTTTGTAGATGGGAACAGAGTGTTGTGAGGATGCAGGCAGGTACATCGTGGAGAGGAGCAGAGAGCTGAGGCCGGAAGACCTCGCCCAGCTCAGCCCTATTCTCAACTTTATTTTCTGCCGGTAAGAGCTGAGGTCCTGGTCCCACGCCCTCTGTGGGTGGGCAGTCTTTGCTCCCTTTCAGCATAGTGAGCCCAAGAATTGTTGCTTTTGGAGAAGAAATTACGATAATTTTCTTTTTTAATTTTAAAAATATAAAATTGAGGTATAATTTATATACAGTGAAACATTCAGATCTTAAGTATGATAGTCAACCTTGATGGAGACACATCAAGGCACAGACGATTTCCATCATCCCAGACATTTTCCTGTCTCCTCTTCCTAGTTAATTCTTCTCTCAGGGATTACACCACATTTTGATGATCCACTCATGAGTTAATAAACATCGATTCTGTTTCCAGTTTTGAGCTAATATGCATAAACCTTTCACAAACATTTTTGCATAGGGTTTTTGTGGAAATATATTTGTTCCTCTGGATAAAAACCTAGGCATGGAATCACTGGGTAATGGGGTGAATGCACCTTTAGTGTTTTAAGAAGCTGCCAAATTGTTTTTCAAATAAGCTGTACCTTTTTTTTTTTTTTTTTTTTTTTGAGACAGAGTTTTGCTTTTGTTGCCCAGGCTGGAGTGCAGTGGCCTGATCTCGGCTCACCACAACCTCCGCCTCCGCCTCCTGGGTTCAAGCAATTCTCCCGCCTCAGTCTCCTGAGTAGCTGGGATTACAGGCATGCACCATCATGCCAGGCTAATTTTTTGTATTTTTAATAGAGACTAAATGTTTGTCAGGATGGTCTCGAACTTCTGACCTCAGGTGATCTGCCTGCCTCAGCCTCCCAAAGTGCTGAGATTACAGGCATGAGCCACCACGCCAACAACTTTCTGAATGTCTCCTCTGCAAGTCACATGTATGTGTTGACTGGGTCCTGGAATGGGCTCACCACTCATTCATGCAGTCAGCAATTTTATTGAGCATCTGTTATGTACTGAGTAGTGTTCAAGATCAGTGGTGCAGAAAGTTCAGAAAAAATAGTCTTTTCAACTGATGCTGCTGGAACAATTGTATGTCTATAACCCAGGCCCCCAACCAAAAAACCTAAAACACAAAATGCCTTAATCCAGATCTCACATCATATACAAAGATCATCTTGAAATGGATTGTAGACCTAAATGTAAAACCCAGAACTATACAACTTCTACAAAAATAGGAAAAGCTTTTCATGACCTTGGGTTGGGAAAATATTTCTTTAATACGACAAAAAAAAAAAAAAAATTGTGCTATAACAGGAAAAAGTTGATTATCAGTATTCATCCAAAAAACACAAAACATGTTTTTCAAAAGACACTATTATGATCATGAAAGGATGAATCACAGACTGGGAGAAAATATTTGCAAAACCAGTATCTGATACAGTACTTATATCCAGAATATATGCAAAGTTTTACAGCTCAATGAAAGAAAACTCATTTTTTAAAATAGGCAAAAGATTTAAATAATCAAAAAAGATAAGATATTAAGCATATTTTGAAAAGATACTTAACAGCATTAGTTATCAGGGAAATGGAAATTAAAAATTAAAATGAAATACCACTACATACTTATCAGAATGGTTAAGATTAAAACAACAAATCAAAACCCCCCGGTAATACCAAGTGCTGGAAAAATGCAGAGCAACAGGAATTCTCACTCATTGCTTGTAGGAATGCAAAGTGGCACAGTCACTTTGGAAAACGGTGGCGGTTTCTTATAAAGTTACCATATGACACAGCCATTCCCCTCCTATATATTTACCCAAACGAAATGGAAACTTAGTTCCATGCAAAAACCTGGACGTGAATGTTCACGGTAGCTTTACTCATAATCACCAAAACCTGGAGACAACTCATTCGTTCATTACATGGCAGATGGATAAATTGTGGTACATCCGTGCAAGGGATATGACTGAGCAAGAAAAAGCAAGGAACTATTGGCACTACATAGATAATGTGGATGACTCTGAAAAGCATTACGCCAGACAGCAAAGGTGACGTACTGTATCATGCCATTTCCAAGATATTTTGAAAAAGGCGAAACTGTAGGGACAGAAAAGAGATCAGTGGTTGCCTGGAGGGATGGGGACTGCAAAGGAGCCCAGGAAATTTTGGAAATAATGGAAATATTCAGGATCTCAGTTGTAGCGGTGGTTACAGAACTGTATGCATTTGTCAAAATTCAAAGAACTACACACCTAATAAGGGAGATTTTTACTATACGCAAGTTTTACCTCGAGGAGCCTGACTCTACACAATACCCTGCCCTCATGGGCAGCACCGGCTTTGCTAAGAGCCTCTGAGGGTCTCCTGCTTGCTGCATTTCTCCCACTGCCTTGGTTTTACATGTTTCTTGAAAATATTTTAAGGTGCCCTGCAGAAGATATGCTTTTGTCCCTCTGTCAAATGACAGCATCTTTGCTTTTTACTCGCTCTTCAACCTTCCAGATCCTACTTGGACATGGTGAAAGTTGCTGTTTTTTGGTATCATTTTGGATGTGTGCTCTGGCTGTTTTTTCTTGTGGGAATGGCGTGGATCAACAACTCAGGGGCTGGGTACCTGGTGGCCTTTGGATACCTCATGCTACATGGAGGCCACTTCCTCTTGAAGCCCTTGAAGTTCATTCTCCGGCCACTGGACTGACTGATTGCCTGCTCGGTGCTGGTCGTTGCTGTGAAGACTCTCCTTTTGGTATGGGAGGCTTTCTTTCAAGACTGCTCTTTGTTTTCCTAGCCTGACTGTCTTAATACCCCAAGAAAAGGCACTGCCAAAACCAACAGTCGTCTTAAAAGGCCTTTTTCAAAGTCATGTTTACCAAAGGTGGAAAATGTAAAATGATTCCCCATATGTCATGCATGATGCAGCATGGGCTTTCTGGAGCAGCTTTTGATGTTGAAGAGCTCTACATTTAAAGGAAATCAAGAGTAAAAAAAGAGGAAGCCCAATAGAAAGAATGTTTTATAAACTCACTAGTAACCTAGAGACGATCCTCTGATGAATCTGGTGTTCATTCATGGTAACAGAACATACCATATATTTCAAAGAGCAGTCACATTAAAATAATGCAGGGAAAAGTTGATTAACAGTTTGAAGAATGGAGAAGTCATGAGTCTGAAACCTGGAAGGGGCCTCAAGAGATTATTTGGTTCTTCCTTCTCCCCGACTCCCTACTGCCATCTTGGGTTGGTAAAACTCAAAATTCCACATGATAGATGAAGACAGAGAAATAAGAGACCAGCCCAGTACTGTCAGCTGGCCTGCAAGCCACTGACCCATCTCCAGACCCCCAGTGCTTATTTTTTCTGTTTAATCTGCTGTGCCCCATGCATGAACTTCCAACTCGGCTGTACATTAAATTCCACTCAGCATAATGGAGTCATTTTTTGGACAACCTAAAGCCGCAGATCATTATTCAGAACCTTGGTCCTCATTGGCTTCCAAGTGATTGCCTGTTGGATAAACTAGCTTTTACTGTAACGGTGACATTTGTGTTACCAATTCATCATATCTCATCTTTCTAGGTGGAACTACCACAGTGTCCTCCAGTGTAATACATCTTAGGACTTCATCCTCTTAATGGCCAGTAAGTCTTCCTTGATGAAAAACACAAATCGTGAGAGGGAAGGAGGCTTTAGAGATGATGTGACTTTGCAGATGACAGCATGGAGGATGAGAGAAAGGCAAGGGTTAGGTCTTAGCCCCACAGTTGTGTCTGGCTACTCAATTTCCTTTGCTCAGTCCTTAGCAACATAGAAGATTCTTCCACAGCTTCCTGGTTAAATCCACTTTAGGTTTCTGGGGAAGAGTATAATTGGATCTCTTTGGCTGCCCAGCCAAATGGTACTCTCCTGAGTGACTAGTACCCTTGAGGAGACAACTAAAGAGACAAATGAAAGATGACACTGGCCGGGCGCTGGCTCACACCTGTAATCCCAGCACTTTGGGAGGCAGAGGCAGGTGGATCACCTGAGGTCAGGAGTTCAAGACCAGCCTGATCAATATGGTGAAACCCCATCTCTACTAAAAATACAAAAATTAGCTGGGCATGGTGGTGTGCACCTGTAATACCACCTACTTGGGAGGCTGAGGCAGGAGGTACCCTTGAACCCGGGAGGCAGAGGTTGCAGTGAGCCAAGATCACGCCATTGCACTCCAGCCTGGAAGACAAGAGCAAGACTCCATCTCATAAAAAGAGATGATACCAGTTGTGGAGGGCAAACTGGTGGGGGGCACTGCAGATGAAGGCAAGGGTGAGTCCTCCCCACACCTCTCCTCTGTGGCCAGTCGCTATGTGTGAGTACCTAGAAGTTTTATTTGTCTCCCACTGCTGGCTTGTCTACAGTTTGGACTTGAACTGCACAGTGAAGGGGATCAGTTAGGTAAGCACCCAGAATGTTCGCCAGCATGGTGCAGGCACGACCCCAGGGACAGTTGGCATGGAGCAAAGTTGAAAGCATAGTACAGTGATCACCCGCATACCCACCCCTAGATTAACAGCTGTTTAGCCACCTTTGCTTTATCTGTATTTGTGTGTGTGCACGTGTGTCTGTGTGCATGAGTACTTTTGAGACATCTCGAAAACAAAGATGCAGACATCAAGCCATTCTCCTTTATACCCACCACATTATCAGCCCACCCTAAGAAGATGACTCTAATTCCCTAATATCTTCTAATACCTGGTCTGCATTCCAGTGCCTCCAGTTGCTCCAAATAGTTGATTGCAGCTCTTATTATTTTTAGAATCAGAGTCCAATCAAAGCTCACATGCTGCATTTGACTATTTTGCCAGACTGTCCTCTGAAGGGCCACCGAGAAAAGCCCTGGTGGGACCTGGACAACGTCCATTCCCTCCAGGGAAAACTCAGGGACCAAACCGAGAGAAAAAAGGGGATAGAACATCCAAGGCTCTGCCTCAACACCAAATGTCAAGTCAAGGGCAGTGGCGCCCTGTGGTCAGCGGCTCCTCGGCTTTGGGGATAATCCCACTCTGTGCCACGGGTGCTTCTGTGGAGTTTGCCAAACTTCAGCCCCGCCACTAAAGACCAGGATTCTGGCCTGTTTAGAGAGGGAGGAGCCCTGAGTTCTGCCCGACTGGAGCTGTAACTGGCTTCCTTTTATGAATGAAGGAAAAGGGAAAATGTATTTATTTTCACTCTTGTCTCTGAGTGACATCTTGGGTTAGGCTCATTCTCTTTCTTTTAGTTTGTCAAGAAAATATGTGAAGACACAGCTCTCATCTTTCACAGGCAAGTCCAGGGCTTAGCGCCGGGCCACGGGGAGTAGGTTTCTGTGCACCACAGTGAGTTGTTGAAATGGAAGAATCTACAGTGCCACAAGTTACCTGTGCCACCCTGTCAATCAGCTGCCTGTTTACCCCAAGAGGAAGGCCACGCAGTGGCTTTCAGCAGGAATCACCTCAGGGAACCTGGTACGGGGGTGGGCTCAGCCTCCAGGGAGGGGCCGGTGCTGATGGGGGAGCAGAGAGAACTGGGTACATTTCCCCAACTCTGACCTCATCTCCTTGTTTCCCTAGAAAATCAGCCATTTGAGTGAAAAGGGGAGAGGGAAGATGAGCAAAGGACAGAACAGTCCAAAAGGAAGTGAAGCAGGGTCTGTCCAAATTGGAACTGACCCCTTCCATCCAGAGGCATGACCCGTGCCAGGCTCTGGCCTGGATTCCTGGCTTCTCTCGTCTTCCATGTAGCTATCCCTGAGGACAAACCCCATGAACCCCAAGAGAAGGAAGAGGGAGTCTTTTGGGAGGCTGTGCGTTTCACCTTTCTGCAAGTCCAGGGACAGAGCTTCCTGAGTTATTCCCTCCTGGATGTGGTCGCCAATTCAGAGGCCACCAAAGCCTCAGCGTACAGGCACCAGGAGACCTAGGGACAAACACATCAGACTTCAGGGGCTCCAAGAGTGTCCTGTCCCAAAGGGAACAGGCGTAAACAGGCGGCTGATTGATGGGGTGGGACAGGCTTCTCTCCTCATTTGAATGTCTGCACAACTGGTTTTAATTGATGGGAACAACTCCCTAGAGTTGGACCTCACGCTGCATTTTAACCCTGCACCAAAGAGAAAGGACAGAATCGATCTCAACGGAATTATGCTGGACTGCATGACAACTTAGAAATCACAGAATCCTCAGACCACCTGATCCCATCCCTCCTCTGGACAGAGGAAGAGCTGAGGCTCAAAGCGAGTCACCCGCCTGGGGCTGCTCTGCTGACCTGGCGAAGAAGAGGGCTGACTGCCATCCCTCCTCACAGAGCCCTTCCACCACACACAGCTTTGTTGTGAGTTTGGGACTCGGTTCTTGTTGTCTCCTTGTGGGCCTCTAATTGTGTAGGGCCATGAGACCTGGGGCCATAGGGACTTGTAAACACAGTGGAAGGGTGCAGGCAAAGACCTGTGGGGAAGTGGCATTGACCCAACGGCAGTGAGGAACCAAGGGCAGCTCAGAGTCAACGGTGAACCTGGCCAAATTCCTCAGAATCTGCAGGTCAACCAAACCTGCCCGACATCCAAGAGATTACATCTCTATGCAATCTCCAGCCCCATCCCAGCTCAGGCTTCTCCTCATTTGAATGTCTGCAAGACCCGCTTGCCTGACAGCCCCTTCTGGTGACAAATTCCTCATCTGATGCTAAACTGATCATCCAACAGCCCTGGGCTGTTCTCTTTAATTGATGGGAGCAACTCCCTAGAGTTGGACCTCACGCTACATTTTAACCCAGCCCCAAAGGGAAGGGACAGATTCCATTTCAAGGGAATTATGCCATCCATTTCAGCAATTCAGACCATATTCCTGAATTCAGATATGCCACTGATCAAATTGTGTGCCCTCAAACTCAACAGCTTTTTACCCTAAGATCCTGCCTGGCAGTTTTCAGGCTGGGTGTAAAGTTTGTGGAGTTTGTTGAGTGTTCTGTCCTCCATCTCTTGAGCAAACCCTGGTCATTATGCTCTGGAGGTTCATGCTCTTTGGGGAGAAAAGAAGAAAAGGATGGACATCTGTGAGCAGCCAGCTAGACCTGTCTTGTTGTGTGAAATGATTGATACAATTCATCTTAGCGCAAAAATTGGTAGTGACTTTTTACTAGCAGAATTCACGCAAAAATGTTACCCAGGCTAAGATGATTTTTTAAAATGCATTTTATTGTACAAACAGGAGTGCTAAGCTATTGAAGCAGACCCTAAGTCAGGCATTGGAGCAGTGAAGATAAGAGAAATCCCCACTGATTGCCGTGAAACAGTCAAGTTGGCTTTTCTTTGTTTTTATCCTGGAAGCATATGCCTTCCAAAGGGTCTGCCACCTTCTTCTTGCCTGTTTCTTTCTTCGATATAGTATCCCCCCTTTTTCTTTCTCTTATTTTTGAGTTTCACCAAGAAGAAGAGGGCAACAAGACTGAGGATGTTCCAGGGTTGGGAGTGTGGAGCACTAATGAGCTCTAAATGTGGGTCAATCAGCGGACTGAGGTGGAGAAATTGTGGGCTGATTCTTCTAACTCGGAGAACAAAGGCAGAGCTCTTGAGTGTGATGATAACATGCGCTTCTCCTGGGAGGAACCATCTCCTGATGTAATTCTTTTTTTTTGTTTTTTTTGTTTTTTTTGTTTTTTTTGTTTTTTTTGTTTTTGAGACAGAGTCTCTCTCTGTCGCCCGGGCTGGAGTGCAGTGGCCGGATCTCAGCTCACTGCAAGCTCCGCCTCCCAGGTTCACGCCATTCTCCTGCCTCAGCCTCCGGAGTAGCTGGGACTACAGGCGCCCGCCATCTCGCCCGGTTAGTTTTTTGTATTTTTTAGTAGAGACGGGGTTTCACCGTGTTAGCCAGGATGGTCTCGATCTCCTGACCTCGTGATCCGCCCGTCTCGGCCTCCCAAAGTACTGGGATTACAGGCTTGAGCCACCATGCCCGGCCATAAATGAGGTGATGCTTAAGCTCTTGACAGCTCAGACACTCTGCTTTGGCTAAACCCACTGTCCCCCCAAGCAAGCCACATGCCTTCCTGGGTATGAGTCTGTCCCTTGCTAAAAGGGGCTACCTAAAACCTTGTTTAGTCAAGACCATGCTCTATCTCTCAATGTGCTATAAGGCACACATCCCAGATACTTCCCAGGAAGGCTTTAGGGGGTATACAGATAAACATAGTTTTTGCTTAATGGTTACACTAAAAAATGCAATTCAGGCCTGGCGCGGTGGCTCACGCCTGTAATCCCAGCACTTTGGGAGGCCGAGGCGGGTGGATCACAAAGTCAGGAGGTCGAGACCAGCCTGACCAACCAACATGCTGAAACCCCATCTCTACTAAAAATACAAAAATTAGCCGGGCGTGGTGGCGCGTACCTGCAATTCTAGCTACTCAGGAGGCTGAGGAAGGAGAATCACTTCAGAAAACACGACTCCCCCACAGGGCCAGGTGGCTCAAGAAGAAAGATGTTTCAGTTCTTGTTGGTCACGAAATAATTTATATGAGGGAGGTTGCAGTGAGCTGAGATCGCGCCACTGCACTCCAGCCTGGGGGACAGAGCGAGACTCTGTCCCCCCCAAAAAATAATAATAATAAAATAAATAAATAAAAAGCGCAATTTAGCCAGAAGTATCTAGACCGTCCAGTAGGTGATTTCAAGGATATTATAGCTTAGAATGAAACAAAGTTTAAAATTGAATGGACTGAAAGTCAACTATGGAAATCAAATAATATTGGAGAAACTATGGCATGCATAATGACTGAAATTGATGAAGTGCTATTTGGTTGCCTGCTCAAGTCTGAATTCCAACGTGTCTGAGCCTGCCAAGACCTCCCCAGCCCTAGACCCTCATCTGCACTGTGGTCACCTGACGTTGGCAAGCTCCACCTGTAACTCGTGTCCCATCTTCTCAACCAGATGGGTCAGCTGTCCCCCATGGCTCTCACCATTGACTCCTTGGCAGTACCTAGAGCAGAATCCTGCCGTGTTGCTACATGAGCTGTTAGCTCTTGGGGACTGAGTGTTGATGAGGCCCCTCTGAACTAAGGGAAACTTGGGAGCATAACTTCGGGCATCTCTTCCTTAGCCTCGGTTTTAGGGGAAAAGGCAAGCACTGAAACCAACAAAATGGCAAAGGCGTTTTGACTGGTGGAGAAGAAAATGGCTTTCTCTGTTTGTCTTCAATTGCCACGATGTAGAAAATCAAAGCAAAGCAAAAGAAAATTGCTGCTTTGCAGAGAACCTGCAGGAGTTCTGACGATTTGGCCATTAACAGGAGTTGCCTGCCCAGAAAGAAAGCTGCCAGAAGGGCCTTCATAAAAGGTGAGATGCTGTTACCATGGGATCATGGAGGTGACCTGCTCCCAGTGGTCTTGAAACAGGGACACTAAACTGATCCCTCTGCCACCCTGGGAGCCAACAAGAAAATGAATGTCTCCCTTCTGAACTGTGGTATAATGGAAGTGCCTTTTTGTCTGGCGCATTTAAAGAGCTTAGATTTGGAATCGTGCTTTGAGTTGAAATTCTGAATTCAAACCGAAGTTGCAGGAAGGACCTTCCCCCAGCAGCAAAATAAAAACCCCCCGGTCAAGAAGTGTTCTTTTTGATTGGACCCTGGTTTGGGGGAAATGGTTAGGTTATTTATTTTAAATGACATTTCTGCCCTTCTGTTTTGAGATTTTCAGAAAACATGACTCCCCCAAAGGGCCAGGTGGCTCAACAAGAGGGATGTTTCAGTTTTTGTTGTTCACGAAATATCTTTCTAAAGTTGTCCCTTTTAAAGTGGACTAGATTTTTTCTTTCCTAGTTGAATAAGTTGAAGAAAATCATGTCATCGCTTGGCTCTCGACCACTCTGATGGTTCTGTTTTATCTGGCAATTTATATGAGGGGTGTGATACACAGTTTAACCTTCCTAACTGGGGGACACACTGTCTGAATTAGTGACAAGACTGAATTATGGTGCTTTTAAGAAAAGATATTCCACTTTAGTACTATGAAGTTCACAAAACCATTAGAACTGGTCTCCCAAAGCAACGCTCAGTGGTGCCTCTGTGGGGGATCTTCTCAAAACAGAAAAAACAAAAGGGCTTATTAGCCTGAACACTCTCAAAATCAGCATATTATTTTAGGTTGTTTATGCATTTCCTTTTCAAATTTTATTTGCACTAATTAATTTGCCCAAACAAACCATTTTGTAAGGTTGGATGAGGGCAGGGGGAGTTCATAAACGCTCAAGGAGTTGGTTCTGGTTTCTTCAGAAGCTGAGTACATTTTAGCCCAGCCTCTGTTTTGAATGACCCCAACCTGGTCCAGGGTGGTGATGGCTGATAGATTTCAGGTTTTGTCTCTGACTAGATGATCTTACCATGACAGGAAATGAAGACGAGACAAAATGGTGGTAGCCTTGGGTGACACATCCTTCCGGTAAGTGGGCCATGAGGGGGGCCTCTACTCAGCTACTCAGCTGCCAGGAGCACGGCCCTTGAGAAGTCCAAGTATGGGAGCCAGTTGGGCCCACTGGCTCTTCTCAGTTCCAGGGTTCCCGAAGATCAGCCCATTCTTCAGAAAATGTCTGCCATCTTACACAATGGGGACTGTAGCAAGGAAGCAAGCAGTGGCTCATGCTTAGCATGCAAGTCCAGAAAGACCTTTAGAAGCAAAAGCTTCTCCCCCTTTATATATATATCCTATTAGTTCTGTCCCTCTAGAGAACCCCGACTAATACAGATTTTGGTACTGGGAGTGGTTATAGAGGAACAGAGTATTACGGATAGAATTATTTCATTGGTTTTGAGGTTTCTGGAGTTGGCTGCTTAATATGATTAGACCCCAAAATGCTAAGGACTCTACTTCTAATATGGAGAACACTGATAGTCCTTGGCATGAACTGTTTAGAGAATCATGCAAAACAAATGCATCTAACACTCCTGATTGATCGCTCCTAATTGTCAAGGAGTTTAGTGACTCTATACATAATACCTTTGACCATATGTGGAGAACCAAGCTGGTTGGTTGCTCCTAAGTCCAGTGGACAAAGTGATGAAAGAAAATGATGAACTCAGGGCTTCTGTCTCCCAGCTTCAGAAGCAGACCTGGGGCCTTGAATCTGCTACTCCTGAGTGAGAGTCTTATTTCCTGTAGAGAAAGAGCTGAAATTGTGGAAAAACAGACACAAGCTCTTATTATATGAGTGGCTGACCTGCAAAGAAAAGTGCATGCACAGCCTCACCAGGTGTCTACTGTTAAAGGGAGGGCATTGACTGGAAAAGAATAGGACCCTGCAACTTGGAATGGGGACATGTGGGAGGACCCTGATGAAGCTGGTGACACTGAGTTTATAAACTCTGATGAACCTTTTTTGCCAGAAGGAACAACTTCCCCACTCCCAGTACTAAAATCTTTATTAGTCAGGATCCTATAGAGGGACAGAACTGATAGGGACAGAACTAATACTAATATATATAATATATAAATATATACAAATATGTATAATATATAAATATATAAAATATATGATATAAATATAAATATATAAAAAATATAAATAATATATAATATATAACTAATATAATATATATTATATATCTATATAGGGGAGTTTATTAAATATTAATTTACATGATCACAAGGTCCCACAGTAGGCTGTCTGCAAGCTCAAGGAGCAAGGAAAGCCAGTCCGAGTCTCAAAACTGAAGAACTTGGAGTCTGATGTTTGAGGGCAGGTAGCGTCCAGCACAGGAGAAAGATGTAGACTGGGAGGCTAGGCCGGTCTCTCCTTTTCACATTTTTCTGCCTACTTTATATTCGGTGGCAGCTGACTAGATGGTGCCCACCCAGTTAAGAGTAGATCTGCCTTTCCTAGCCCACTGACTCAAATGTTAATCTCCTTTGGCAACACCTTCACAGACACACCCAGGAACAATACTTTGTATCCTTTAATCCAATCAATTGACACTCAGTATTAACCATAACACAGGTCAACCAGTTTTCTTGGCATAAATCACTCCCATTGCCATGGACAGGTGCAAAACCCAAAGGCGTGAAAACAGAAGTGCTCATCTGGAGATGTTAATCAACCTCTTTGGGGTATTTCGGGCAAAAGGATAAGCATTTCCAGGGGCGGTTCAGTCCTCACCCTCACTAGGCATGTGTGAGTGTGTGCAGGTTGCATTCTTATTATTTAAGTTGTTTTCTTAAGTGTGCATTGTAGTTGAAAGTATGCAGAAAAATATTGAAGTGAAGGAAAAGAACCTCATATGTTATTACTCTTTGCTCCTTTAGGGTTCCGTTTTTAAAAAAAAAATGTTTTTATTTTTGGCAAAGCCACAACTACTTAGAGAGGAGGAGGAAGGCTGTCGCCCCGTCTTAGGCCCTTCTACCAAGCAGCACTGACTTTTCCGGGAATAAGGAGAGAGATCATCCAGCGAAATTCTGTTTGGGGTTGACTTTGATCTTCCGATGTCTAGATGCAACTTTAGACATCTTTTAAATTCACAAACCACTCCTAAGAGCCTTTTCTCTTCTGAAAGGAAATTACTTGGAACAAATATGACATCGATTTTCCATCTCCCTTGCTTAGTCTCATTTGGTCTGATTTTTATTATTTAAGGCTTACCGACAACGAGAATATACAGTTAGCAATGGTTCTAATTAGATTTTGTGACCTTTAAGAAAGAAAAGGAGGGTCTGGGCCCGACAACGTCTGAAACTGCCAGAGAACAGGGCAGGGATTTATGAGTGTGTCCCTGCAGCTCGCATGTGACGCTTGGACAAATAGCTCTGCGTTTGCTCTCAGGAGGAGGAGGCAGGACCCAGGTGGGAAGGGGAGAAGCGTGTGAGAGGAAGAGGGGGAACCGTGGCGTCGCTGTGGAGGTACTGCGACAGCAAAGCGGGGTTTGTGTGGTCACTCGGATCAACAGATGGTCAAATAAGGAACACTGGCATCCAACAGTTCTGCCTTTTGACTGGGTCCATTAGCAACAAGTGGACAATGTAGGAGAGATGAGGTCATGAGGCCTATGGGAAGCATAGGGGCTCTTTTCTATGCTCTGATGGGGAGCGGGTATCAAGAAGGTGATCCCCATGGCTGGGGCAATGGAATATTTGCTGAAGGGGCAACTTGTTAGTCTGAGATGCTGGGGGGAACATACATTTTTCCAAGCCTGTTTTCCATAATGGCTTGGGCTTTGGAATGCATTGACCGACCCAGAGCGAGACAAATATGTGGTCTGTCGAGTGTCCAATCTTTCCTAAGTGAGGCATTCACTGGAGTGAAGCCCTGGACCCTGACAAATAGTAAATAGGAGCCAATACAAATTCGAAAGGCTTTTTTCCTTACACCGGCCTGCTTTTCCTAGTGTCTGGAATGAAGATCAGGTGACTGAACATTCGTGCCTGTAGGGTATTCGCAGCCTCCAAAGAAGTGCACAAGGTTATTTATTACGTTTAAGGTGGGCCATAACTTCCCCAACCCCATCAACATGCCTGCCTTAGACACACACGCACCCCTACTAGGATGTAACGAGCATTTACAAAAATGTACGTCGAAAGCAGATGGGAATTTCCGATGGATGCCTATTTTATTTTTCTTTGGTGTGATTCGGGAGGTGAGAGGCTAGTGATGCACGTGGCTGCAGCTGAGGCCAAGAATTCAGATGAACCTGGTACATACGGAGGCTCTACCATGTCCAACACAGGAGAAAAACCTACCAGGGAAAACAAACGTGACTGGGTCAGTGCAGACACTCCGGCAAGCCTGGTCAGGGATGAAAATGTGTAGAGGCAGCTCAGAGATGTAAACACAAAATAAAACCAAGCTCTAAATAAGACACTGCCAGACTTTCCAGTGGCGTTTAGCTACCCTTTCTACCACGTTTCCGAGGTGAAGCAGGAGAAATACGGCTCTCTATGGGAACCTGTGGCTTCAGCCCTTTCTAATGTGACATGGAATCATCGTTTCTGGGGAAAGGTAGAGTTTAGGGGCTAGAGTGGCCCCTGGCTTGCAAATGCTTTCTATGCTTGGAAGCTCATGAGAGAGAACACTGACTGGGCTGTCTCCCTGCGGTTGAGAGGTGCGTATTCACACCCAGTTGTAGGAACCAGCCCATGGCCAGTGTTCATCAGGGCTTACCGGGTAAGCCAGGCACGAATCTGACCCCCCTTAACAGATTCTCAGTTAAAGATAGCGATCAGGAGGTCACACAACTTGCACAAGGGCCCTCAGCAGGAAAGTGCCGGAGCCAGGATGTGCACTGTGACAGCCCCTCTGACCCGTCCACCCCCAGCTCTCTCCTCCCCGTTTGCTGGGCAGTTCTTCCAGGATTCCCCTGTCCATGATTTCAAATGACCTCTCTTCCTGAGCAAGTTGGTCTGGGATCAGCTCCGACCTCCACCCCACTAGCTGATGTGATCTTTGGTGAGTTAGTTAAACTCTCTGGATCTCAGTTCTCCATCTGCGACAAAGGATAACGAAAGGACCTAAGGGAGAGGATTGCTCTAAGATAAAACCTCAGTGGGGCATGTGCATAATAAGTACTTAATAAACATCAGCTATTTATAATGCAAACCTTACCCCACCACCCTCTCCCCCTGCAGAAGGAGGGGTGGAAGCTGGGTAGGGTGCTTAGAGACACAAAGGTCTCTTCTCCCACTCCACCCCTGGAACCCATCTTCTTCATCCATGGTTCCCACCTTGGACAGGAACCTGTGGAGTCCAGGGAAATCCTCCTAGCAGGGCCCCCACAGCAGCGCCTCAATACTTATTTGGTGTGCTGGATGGATTTTTGTTGATTTTGGCTCTGTGTGGCAAGTTAACAGAAAGAAACAGTGATGGTGTTGGTGGCATTTCATCAGCTGTCTCTCTCGGATCACTGGGGCCAGCTTTCTGTCGCCAATGATGGAAAGCTGATGAGCCAGCAAGTCATCTCCTCAGAGGGTTCCTGCTCTTTCCTCACAGAAAGCACAGCCCGGAGGCTCCTTGCCATGCCCGGTTCTCCTGGGTGTTCAGGAAGGTCACCAAGGCCTGGGGTGCACCAAGCAGAGACAGCGGCAGTTTGGTGACCCGGAGGGTGGAGCAACGTGTGTGGCGGTGAGCTGTCAGTAAGGCAAGCTTGGCCGCGGCAGAGACGGCTTTCTCTTACGATATCAATTTCTTTTAATTATCCCATTCCGACAACTTTGAAAGTCACTTTGTAAGCTGACAGATGATTTATGTCTTGCATTAGCTCCTGGCAATGGCTGCTGAAGGCCTGGACTACTCCCACCCTCCGTCCTGGCCACACACCCAGCATGATCCCAGTGAAGCCGTCAGGGAGTCACTGTGCTCAGCCACCTGTGTCCCGAGTTCCCCGGGAGGTCTTTGGGCTGATAGCAGGAGGTCCCCTTGGTGATCCTAGGTGGCCACTTGAGATGCAAATTGCGAAGAATTGCGTGTGGTCAGTTCCCTGTAATGGAAGTAGAACCTGCTGATTTTTCACTTCCTTCTCTCATTGCCCTCCTTTGCTTCCCTCCTTTTTCTTTTTCTTACTAAAATAAAGATCGGACATTTCTCTCCAGGAATGAAGGCCACCAGAGAGAGCGTTCTGAGATACCGTCATGCCCCACTGCAAGAGACTGCACGAGCCGCCACAGCCAACAGGGAAAAGGGATAGAAGCTGCAGCTGGGCAGCAGAGGGTTACCCAAGTCCTGACAGCAGTGGCCAGAAGATACCCAACTGGCTGAGGAAAGAGGAGAAGCCATGGCTATAAAGATCCACAGAGAAACACGCACAGCTTCAGCCTGGATCCCCCCCAAGAAGGAGGTGGACGACAGGTTGCCCTCCCCAGTGGTAATAGCGCACTGTTCTCAGTTCCAAAGCGGTTCCCTGCCCTGGAAGGACCCCACATGAAAAGGTACCTCCTGACAACTCAGTCTCTCTGAAGGTCAAGACTGCGTTTTGTGGGCCAAGGACATTTATCGAGCTGTAAAAGGAATCATTTTTGCTAATGCTATGAAATTATACTCCGAGCTGAATAATAGCGGCCCACGGCAGGTAGAGAAGTAATTTCCTCTTGTGCGAAATCTGGCTTTTAGAGAAGTCAAGGCGGCCCCGGTTGAAGTTGACAGGGCCCCTTTTTCTGTGCAATTTAAGTGACCAAATGGGAGCTGTGACTTTGTAAATGCGTCCCTCTAACAAACTCCCCTGGGAGGGGTAAATGATGCAGGTGTCACGAAGACACGTAACAGGAGTGCCAGAGCAGGAGGGAGACCTGGCGAGAAATTCTAAGAGGCCTCGTCCTGGGCCCATCCATAAATTCAAATGTGGCTGCATTCTTGAGCGTGGGCAGGCCCTGTCCTTGTCGCTAGAACAAGGATGACAGGCCCCTTGGGATGACAGCCCGGCGCCCATGGTGTGCTGAGGAGATGGATACAGGAGGGGCTGTTCCCATCAGAGTGGTAACAAGGGCTTGTTTCCAGTGCTTTCCATCTACTAGCCATGGTCCTGAGTGGCTTTGTGAGGATAAACTTCCTTAACCACCTCAGTAACCCTGTGAGGAAGGTAGTAAGATTATCCCCATTGGACACAAGAGAAAACAGAGGGCCAAGATCACCCTGCCGCCATATTCCCAGAATGGGTACCTCCGTGGGTGTGGACGTCTGCTTGCTGTGGACACAGTCGTGAGTAGCCAGGGCAGTCACCTCTGCCTGTCCACCGGCACCCCTGCAGACTGGGGAGTCTTAGAGCCACTCAGATACGCTTTTGCTGGGACCTGGGTGTCACCTCAGCTGTTCCCATGGCTGTCAATCCAAACCTGAGCCCCTTCCCACTGCCCCCGACCCCACCAGCTCTTCCATCCCAGCAGGAATAGAAGCCACAGAGGAACATGAACGTTCCCGAATCTTCTTCCCCAGACCTGCCATCTTGACCCTTTCCCCCGTCTCCCATGAGCAGTGGATTCCCACCTCGAGGCTGGGTTCCCCTCCCCTGGTCCGGGGACTCCCTCATTCCTGCTCTGCTCCCCTGAGTGCCGCGGCTGTGTTGATTCTGTTTTCTAGCCCTGCTCTTCCATTCCTTCCTGTGAGCCAGCAGGTTGGGGTCTTCACAGGCCTCAGTGAATCATGCCCTTACCCCATGCCTCGCCACCAAACTTCTTCAAAGCGTCAAAGTGCAGCTTAAGCCTTGTGCTTAATTTCCACACCAGCCATTCCCTATTTGGTCTAGCACAGACTGATAATGAGACCACTCTGCCTAACAAGCGTGAACCCACGCCCATCTCCTTGCAAATTCCTTCTATTTGACTTCTTTGGAGAGGCTCCCACCACCTTCCTGGATCTCGGTGGCCTAGATTCTGGACACCACTTTCTCTTGGTTCTTCCTCTGCATGTGTCCTAAGCATCAGGCCAGCATTTCCACCTGCTCAGGAGCTCTCTCTCACCCTGCAAGACCCAGGGGCATGACTTCCCCCCGCCGCTGGAACCGGCTCCCTCTGTGCTCTGCGGTCTTTGCCCATCAACAGTCTTATTCCAAATCTCATAGAAAGTCTTCACCAGCCATCTGGTTCCCGGTGTGGAATCCCAGGTGGTGTCGTTACCTTTTTTTTTTCCTTACCCACCATGTCCAGGGGATGCTGCACGCTGGGGACTATTTTGGGAAAGTCTCTGGGTTTCAGGACTGTACGCACTGTGGCCCTGACTCAGAGCATTGTTGTCTGATGCTCTGTCAGATGAGATACTCTGCCCACCACCATCCCAGCCACCCATACCCTTTGAGGTGACTTTACGCCAACAGTGCCACATGTCAGGTGCTAGAATCAAATCACCTGACCTGGTGGAACCAGAGAACGCAACTCCTACTGTTCTCATTGTCTCCCAAGGGTGTGTCAGCTTTCACAAGTCAGGTGAAGTGATAACAGGTACTTCCACCTGCCTCACATGTAGTAAATACTTACACAGTGGACTTTGGGAATGCATGCTTCTGTTTTTGATCTTTTCTTCTTTTTGCATCTCTGATCTCTCAGTGACTCTCCACTGGTTCCAGCCCCTCCTCAACCCAATTTGCTCTTTAAATTGACCCGGATTCTTCCCATACCTGCCCTTAACTCTTCTATGGTTGTCCTACCTCTGGAAGAATGAAATCAGATCACCAAGGATGAGAACACCTCGGTCCAGCCAATGAAGCCCTTTGTGATCTGATGGGCCTTCCATTCCCCAAGCCCCACGTTCTTTGAATTGCACAAGATACAAAATGTGCCGAGAATGTCCATTCACCAGGCTTCTCTGGTGGGAGGGTGTATTAGTCCGTTTTCATGCTGCTGATAAAAACATACTCGAGACTGGGCAATTTACAAAAGAAAGAGGTTTAACGGACTTACAGTTCCACATGGCTGGGGAAGCCTCACAATCATGGTGGAAAGCAAGGAGGAGCAAGTCCCATCTTTCATGGATGGCAGCAGGCAAAGAGAGTGAGGTTGTGTGAGGGAACTCCTCTTTCTAAAACCATCAGGTCTTGTGAGACTTATTCGCTATCATGAGAACAGCACGAGAAAGACCGGCCCCCATGATTCAATTACCTCACACTGGGTCCCTCCCATGACGTGGGAATTGTGGGAGTTACAATTCTAGATGAGATTTGGGTGGCCACACAGCCAAACCATATCAGAATGGTTTCCCCTCATCCTCCAAGACCTAACCCAGCCTCATCTCCTCTCAACTTCCATGCCACCTTAGACGTGACTCTGCCCCACGTACTGTGCCCTGGGTCCTGCCTTTCACTGGGGCTTCTCTGCCTTCCCTGACCTGTGAGCCCTGTGAGGACAGAGGGGGTGGGATCCCTCTTTGTGTCTCTACAGTCTAGTTCAAGGTCTAGAATGCAGCAGGTTTTTGGTGTTTGCTGGTAGACTTGTTAAACAAATCAATGCAGTCTTCATTGATCACGCAGAATAAATCTCACACCATCCCAAGTGATTGTGAATTCCAGATGGGAAGAGTCTGGAATCAAAATTCATGAGGCCTTTCAAAAACATGTAGAATGCCCTTTGATGCAAATGTAATCAGTTGGTCATTGAAGGTTTTAAAAAATGATGTCTTCAGGGTCTAGGGAGGTCACAGAGATGGTAATGCATAGTTGGTGTGGGTCAGCCAGGAGGGGCAAAGGAATAAGCAGGGAGAGGAGAAGGACCCCACCCTAGGAAGGATGCCTGGATGGGTAGCTTCCCTTGCAGACAATGGGCTGGTAAGTCCAAGCAGTACCTTGACAGCCATTACATCCCACCTGTTATACCTCACCTATTCAGAGAGTCAAAAAGACCAGCAGCTGCAGCAGAAAAGCTCCCTTCAAGATGTTGCCATGTAGTGATCTGTGCTCTAAAAGGCAAGGAGTATCTGTCACCCACGTTAGGCACCAGCATATTTTTCTTGTTCAATCCAGCCGCCCAAATGGTTGTACTTGGATTAGCAAGTTAAGCTAAATGGTGTTATGCTAGATACTCTCCAGTGCAAAGCAAATGGTTCTTTGAATTTGATTTCTTGTTTGAAAATACTTTAGTCAATAGAGAAATTGTGAGCAATTGAGCTCTTTTTTTTTTTTTTTTTTTTCCAAATCACATACATTTTTTTAAATGCATCTAGGGAGTGCCTGTTAAATGGAAAACCTTGTGGCTGAGTGCTCCAGGAAAGTAAAAAATTGCTCCCTGTGTAGAGTTTGAAAAAAATGAAGGATTATTTTTACCTATCAGTATTTCTTGTCTGGGGCTGTAGTCCTGTCTTTCTGGGACTCACGGCAGGGCTACTTCCTTCCCTAGCATGTCCCAGGATGGGAGCTGAGCAGCCAGACAGGGTTCACGGGAGCCTGCCACGCCTGGTGAAGCCAGCCTTCGCCTTACTCCAGATGGCTGTGTCCAAGTCTGAGATGCTCTGCTATTTGGTGATCATTCTGAATCATACGCTCTTGGCTTCCATCCTCTTGATGTTCTCCCCATCTTGTCTTTCCTATGGGCCATGCTTTCAGTCCCAAGGCTCTTAAAACAATTTTGGATGGCAGCAATCTATTACGTGGAGGTAGGTACCAAGGGGAGACCCCTCCAAGACCCACCTGCTGCCAGTGGATTATGGCAGCAGATGAGATACTCTGCCCACCACCATCCCAGCCACCCATACCCTTTGAGGTGACTTTACGCCAACAGTGCCACATGTCAGGTGCTAGAATCAAATCACCTGACCTGGTGGAACCAGAGAACACAACTCCTACTGTTCTCATTGTCTCCCAAGGGTGTGTCAGCTTTCACAAGTCAGGTGAAGTGATAACAGGTACTTCCACCTGCCTCACACGTAGTAAATACTTACACAGTGGACTTTGGGAATGCATGCTTCTGTTTTTGATCTTTTCTTCTTTTTGCATCTTAGACATAATTTACTACTAGCTCTGGTGCTCTTTCTGACTCCAGTGCCACATTTGCAAACTTGAAGACAGCCTGTCTATGAAATTAATTAGAGCAAAAATTAAGTACCAGTCATTGGGTTCTTTCTCCCACCACATCATTTTTATGGTTCCTCTCCTGTCACTGCCCCTCCCGTGCTCCCAAGAGCTCTGGTTGGGGAGGGAGGGAAGCCTCCTAGATCCATGTCCCCTCCTTCAGAATCACTGAAGACTCCTGGGGGAAGAGGCAGCTGGCCAGAGTCCATTCTGGCTCTTTTTAGGCTCCGATATCCCAGGATTGTATGAGCTAGAAAGAAAGATTTGTGGATTTTTTTTGGTTTGTTTTGTTTTGTTTAAAAAAAAAAAAACAGTAAACATCATTCTAAAGAAAATTTTCATCCACTAAAATAATGCACTTTTAAAAGTCCTTGTTACATTTTTTTGTATACAAGTAGATCCTCCCAATTATAAATGAAACAGATTGGTTTTGATTGACTGCTTATAGCTGAGTCCAATAAAATTTGATGCCCCTTAAACTATTCCTCTAATTTCACCTTCAGTTAATACCATCTCACATTTGGATGGCTTGATCTGGGAGGGTCTATACAACTTTCCCTCTCTCTTCATATCCTTCAATCCCTAGGGGCCTCCAGAGAGGCCAGGCCCTGCAAAGGGAGGGAACATGGGCTGGGAATGACATGCCTGAGTCATTGACAAGGGCCCACATCTCCTGTCTCCATGTTCATTGACATTTCCTCTACCAGGAAAAGAAAATACTCTTTGGTCTGATGTGGCTTCTTCTATCAGGTGCTCATGGTAGACATCCCTAATCTACCCAGGCCTGGTGACATCCTCAGGGTCATTCCCAACTCCTACAGAGTCCAAGTTATTTCTCAGGGTGCGACTCGCCTGTTCTTGCCTCAAGCCTCTGAAGCTCTAGCTTTCATCTGCAGAGCACGGTTTTCCATAACGTGCCACATTTGGGGTGCTTTAGGGAGAGAAAACCACACATGCCAGTGTCTGAACTTGTCCCTGCCAATTGAATTATTTGGAGTCATGAAGTCATGCTGGGATTCCAAAGGTAGAGACCTCGTGGCTTCTCCATGAGTAGCACTCGTACTTAGAGGGCTGGCTCTCCTCAGTTCCAGCTGACTAGTAAAAATAGGTTTTTAAAGAGAATTAGAGAAGGTCAAATTGGAGAGTGCCTTAAAGATCATCTAGACTAACCCCCTACATTTTACAGACAAGGAAACCAAAAGGGCATTGGTCCAAGGCAGAATTGCAGGTGCGAGCCCACTCCTGAACCCTCTTCTGCATCACACAGGGAGATTCCCCATCAGTCAGTTCCATCCTAGCTGTCAGGATTACTGATGACAGATGTGGGGGGTACTGCCCACTCCCCAGGCCCGGAGGCATCTTTCTGCACCCACTCCTCTGTTTTCTCTGTGTGAACCAGCTTGCACACAGAAGCATCAACAGCCGGCCCCCAAGGGGGTCCCCATGAGGCACGAGGCTATTTATCTGACAGAAGAACTTGTACTATAAGAGCTGGTGAAACAGAAGCAGTTCTTTCTCCTGGGGTGGTGCCTGAAAATAGCATTAAAGAAACTCGGTCTAACATGACGCATCCGGCCATTCACTTTCTTGGCTCAGAAAACTGCTCTCCCTGATGTCTGATAATCTATCAGCATTAAAAGGATGGGGACTTTGGGTGACCTTTTCCTCTTGCCAAAGGAAACAAAGCCATTTTTGAGCATTTTCAGCATAAAAAGACAATCTCTTAAAACCACTATTCCTCGACTCGCCGATGAGAAGGGGCAGGCTGGCAGAGCCGTCTTCACCTACCTGCCATGCATCAAATTGATTTAGCAGGCAACAAATGTCAGGAGAAATTAAAAAGGGAGTAATAGCTCAAAGAAATTAAAAAGGCTGGCCAGCCTTCAGCAGTGTCACATGGGGCCAGCTTATGTATTCACGGTGGTTTCTGGTGTTTTATTTCCTTTTAATCTCTAGCCTCTGATGATGACCAGAACAGTCTCTTACATTTGTGACGCACATTAGCACACACTGAGCGCTTTCCTAAACATTCACTTGCTTTATGGGTGTGTGCGCGTGTGTGCGTGCGTGTTCATCAGACCATTCGCAACGACTTTCCCTGTCTGTTTCTCCTTCCTTTCTGGAGGCCACTGTCGTGGTCAAATAATTTTGCAGTTTGGATTCTTTCCCTGGACCACAAAATGATACACTGGCATCAGTGGGAAAAGCCACTTTCCCTGCCAAATATAATTGGATTGGAGAAGAGGGACAGCTGTGTCCTCTGCGATCTCCTGCAGTTACTCGTGCTGTTCACCCACCGCTCTACCACGAAGGGACATCAGCCCCAAAGCAGGGGGGTCATGAAAGCTCGTTCCATTTCCTACAAGACGTTCTTTGCTCATTTCTTATTTCTAATTAAAGTGAGAGGGGATTGGCCAAGGCTGTAGTAACTGCCCCCGTTTTCCAGATGTGGAAACTGAGACTCCCTGTGGCTGCTAGAACCTCTTCCTTGGCCAGGGACATCACAATAGCAGAGACTGACAATGGAATTTTGACTTCCTGGTTCAGCCTCCAGTGGTCGTTGCCCTGCCTTCTGTTTGAGCGTGCTTTCTTTTCAGTGAAGTTTAAATCATTTGGTTTCGGACTTTCTTGTTCCCTGGCTAACTTCCCTGGAGTTCTGAGCCATGGCTGCAGTCCTTCCTCAGCAGTGAGCCCCACTGTGTGCTGGTTCCCTTGCCTCTCTCCCCACAACCTCGGGGAGCCCCCAAGTTGTGTTCTCATGCTCCTCCACTTGTGCCACTCTGTAGAAACCTGTCCCTGTCACCTTGCCTGTCCTTCCCTAGAAACCTTTCTTTTTCATCTTCCTGCCAGGGATTTATTTTATACTCCTTTGCCTCTCTCCTGCTTTGTCCCTGCCCCCAGGGAGCCACACCCACTCTCTCTCCTGTGTTTCCCCTCCTGCCCTCTGCGGACACTCCAGCACCTTCTCCAGTCCTCATATCCTCCAGCTGGTTTGTGGGCCGAGTGTGAGTTTCAGGAGGCTGTGTGGCCATGGTGGTGGGTGGAAACTCCTCAGCCCCCTCCTCCCTGCCTGTCTTGCCTCTCTGGGGCTTGGGACCTGGTTCATTGCAAGGGGAAGAAAAAGGGCAGAAAGCAATAAAAAGCAGCCAAGGGGCTCCAGGCAGTGGCCACCTCATGAGACAGGTTGAGCAGAACCCCTACTCCTAGGAGCTGCCTTTGCAACTGCCAGCCCACCACTGGGCGTGCTGAAGAGTATTGCAGAGTAGGCTGTACCCCACTTGGTCTGGACCCCAGGCTTCCGAGGAGGAGCCCCCCATAGTCTCAAACCAGCTGCAGAGTCTGGCAAAGTGTGGGCCATTGGGGTTCCCAAGTGATGAGGCTGGGAAAGGGTCTGCTGGTCATTGTTCCCAGGCCCACCACACACTTCCTTCTCACCCAGGGCCCAGACCTCCCTGCTGCTCCACCCCCACCCCACCAGGCTGTCTCCTGTTTGGGACTCCAGACTTGGTCCCTTGGGATCAGGGAACACGACACAGCAAACCCCCAGCTTGAACTCAGACGCTGGTGGAAACCACGTGGGGCTGGTCATGGGGGTGGGAATCAGTGGAGGAGACGGGCAGGGTGCTCCCAATTAAAATAGCTTCTGGAAGAAAAGGTCAAGGAGAAGGCCTGTATTATTGTGTCTTGCCAGGGGGTCCCCAAGACCCAGAATCCAGAAGAGATGGAGCCTACTCAGGAAATTCCCATTCAGCCAAAAGCAACCCAGCCAAGGGATGCTAAAGAAACAGCTGAAGAAAGCCAGGAAGCAGGTCATTAAAAGGTAATTAAGAGACTTCATTCAGAAGGAATGGGAGAGGAAGGCCGTGAGGTAGGTGCCTTTCCCCCTTCCTCACAGACCAACTCTCAGCTGCAGGTAGAGCTGGCATGGCTAAGGAGGGCCGCATGGTTACTGTGGAGTTATGTGCCCCTGAATCCATACATGGTGGAGGCTAGAACTGGGCCTTGGGAGGAACACTCAAGCAGGAGTCAGATCCTAGACTTAGGTCTGCCACTTCCAAGAGCACCCATCCTCGCCCTCTCCCTAGTCTGTCTGTAGAACTGCAGGAGATTATTTATTCATCCATGCTTTAGCCCAAGCATCTGTCAATTCATACTTTGGTCTTTCCTCTTAATCTGCCAGTCCAATCACTCATCTACCTAACAAACAATCTTTGCACCTACCCAACCAACCCTCTTTCCGTTTTTTATCTTTCCTTTTTTCCTTGTGTCCATTCATCATCTCTTGATCTAACTATGCTTCCTTCCTTATTTCCAACCATCCCTTTATCTACCCATTTACCCGTGTATTCATCCATCCCCTACCCATCCTTCAACCCACTCATCCATCTACCCATCCATCCATATATACCCATCCATTCACTACCCCATCCTTCCATCCACCTACCTATCCACCCATCCATCCACTCACCCATCCATTCACTCACCTACCCACTCATCCATTCACACATCTACCCACCTATTTACCCACCCATTTATCCATTCACCTACCTACCCACCCATCAAACCAACTACTCATCCATCCACCTACCTACCCATCTACCTACACATCCACCTACCCACCCACCCATCTACCAACTCATCTATCCACCCATCCATGCATCTACCCACGCATCCATCTACCCATCCATTTACCACCTATCTTTCTATCCACCTACCTACCCATCCATTCATTCACTCGCCCATCCATTCACCCACCTACCCTTCTATTTACCCACCCATCCATCCATCTACCTACCTACCCACCCATCAAACCAGCTACCCATCCATCCACTCACCCACCCACCCACCTACCCATCCTTACACCCATCCATCCACCCACACATGCATCCATTGACCTAGCCATATACCCACCCATCTATCCATCTACCTACCTATTCACCCATCAAACCACCTACCCATTCATCTACTCACCCATCCACTCATCCATTCACCCACCCATCCTTCCACCCTCCTCCATCTATCCACCCACCCATCCACCCCCTATTCATCCAATCTACCCACCTCCCTACCCGCCCATCCTCTTTGCCCAACTGTGGAGATAATCACACATGCCCATTGTACTTTCTTATTCCCAATGCTGCTTCACATCTACTCCAACATTTCCCCTCAATGCCGCCCCATGACATAGTCAGGTTAGGGCTCACCACTGCCATTCAGTGGGTGAGAAACCTGAGGCTTAGAAACAGAGCAACTTGCTTAGTGTCACACAGTGGAGATGTAAACCTGGTACCTGTTCTACTCCACCAAGCTCTTCTCCAGCTGCACCAGACTAACCCTTCAGCAATTGTGTTTGGGTTAGTGCTGTGCACCAGCACTCATGGTAGGAGGAATTCAGGTGTTGTGAAAAAGAAGCCTGGCATTCCCCTGAAGATCGGTCCCTGAACACTAGAGTACTTGCCTTCAGTGCTCTTTGCAAATATGAGCTTGGGAAAAATAAACACGTGTGCTGTCCTCAGCTTCCCCATCTGTCAAACCACGGAGTCCTCTATGGCATCCTCCTAGAAACTTCCAGCTGGTTGTGAGGAATTGTCCAAATTGGGGTGACCTACAGCATCCTCCTCTGCCTTCAGGACCTTCCAGGTCCACCACCCCATCTGCCCACTCTTCCACAACCTCACCCACCTGCAGGCCAGCCGGAGGTTGAGTCCTCATGTTCCTGGTGGACGTGCTTAACTTTGCCCTCATCCTCTTTGGGTACTGACTAGGCCTTCAGGGTAAGCAAACGAGCCCCAGGCCCATGCAGCTTCCCCCAGACTGCCGAGCTCAGCACTTTGGTTTCCTGGGAATCACTGCCCAGGACTCTGGATTCATGGAATTTCCTTCTGCAATTTCCTTCTGTTGTTGGGGGTGGGGGCAGCCATTAGTTATCCTTAATAACCAGGCAGACGACAGGATAGCATTGCCCTCAGCTTTCTTAAAAGCAGAGAGTGGTCACCCTCTCTCTTTAGAATAGCAATTCCACTGACTCCATTACTGAAATGGCTCTTGCCTTCCGTGCCCCGTCCAAGTTGCTATGTTGTTGTTTTATTGCTTCTCTGAAAAGCTCCTACTAATTAAGGGGAAAGCTGGATACAAATCGGGCTGGGGCTGCGGTGCAAAGGACAGGCCCTGTGCTAAACTGGCTACAGGGGCTTCTCAGGGGCCCTGCAGCTGCTGCCTCCTCCCTGTCCAGGGCTCTTGGCATCCTTTGAGAAGTCATTAAAGACTCTGAGAACCTGAGATATTTGCCAGTCAGAGTGGGGCTGGAAAGAGAGACCAGACTGCCTTACAATGCCTTCAGCTCTAGTCTGTGCTCAATGGCTGGAGGTGGCATGCAGTGACAGTGGGGATGGCCAGGGTTCCCTCCAGCTGTGGATCTCAAGGAGCATGTCTTATTCTGTGTCTCAGGGCTCACAGAAGTGTCAAAGGCAGCAGACCCCCCAAGAGACTGAGAATTCCACTGAAGAGACAGGGACATACATCTATTAACAGCAAACCACAGTCTAAGCCAGAGTCCATCAAGGTCCTTGGGTCCTGAGGCCTGTCAGGGTCCTTGGATGCCAAATGGGTGACCCTTGGGGATGGGAAGGAATGTCTGGAGGGTTTTCTGGAGCTGGGAGACATTGGAACGGTCCTTGAAGACCAAGTCAATGGACAGGAAGAGAGACAGAGAGACAGAGAGACAGAGAGAGAGAGAGAGAGAGAGAAAGAAACTGAGACAGATATATATAGAGAGAAAAAAGATATATATATACACATATATATGTATATACGTATGTATATATACATATACGTGTGTGTGTGTGTATATGTGTGTGTGTCTATATATATAGACACACATATATAGAGAGAGTCAGAGACAGAGAGAGAGACAGAGACAGAAAGAGATAGAAACAGAGGGAGGGAAAAGAGGGGCCCTCCATTCCTGGACAACGTCCTGCTCTTTCTGTGCCTGGGCCTATAGTCCTGAGAGTAGCTCCTTCTACCCTTCTGCAGAGCTGGCTCTGTCTCATCCTCTGTCCCATCCTTCAGGTCTTGGCATAAAGGCTATCCCCAAACCCCCAAGCTGACGTACCTGGCCACTGCCTGGTGACTTCCTATGCAATACTTACCACAATCACGGGTGGTATCCCTGGCTCCCTGGGGGTCGTCAGTGTCGTCCTACTGCAAGTTCTATCTCCCTTCTTCACCCACATATCCTGAATACTTAGCACATGGCCTGCTGGAGAATGTGATTATTTGTGGGAAGGGTGGTGAACAGATGGGATCACTGTGGTGGCTGGGGCCTGACGTGGATGGGGATGGGATACATAGAGTATATCAGGTTTTGAAGGCGTTAGGGTGGAGTGGGATGTGATGGGACGGATGAGGTGATGGATAGGTTGGGTGACAGGATGGGGAGAGATGACATGGCATGCACAGGTTGGATGGACCAGTGCCCCCTGGTGACCTCCTGGTGGTCCTCTGTGCTCCAGGTTCTGCCTCGTGCCTTTCCTCTTGGAGCTGAGAGCTGTCATAGACTGGGTATGGATAGACACTGCCCTCAGTCTCTCTAACTGGATCCATCGAGGGCACCTGTGTGCAAAGGTCTTCATCATGTAGCACTGGTGGGAGTCTGAGAAGGTGGGTGCAGGTGGGAGGCATGGAGGTGGCAATTTTCCTTGCCTCAGTCCTGTCCTTACAGCAGTGAGACTCATGTCTTGCCCAGTGTACCAGGTGCTTACCTGGCAGCTTGGCCCTGGCTCCCAGGGCTCATGGAGTTTGTAGTGAGTCCTCACTAAAATGGCAGAGCCCATGCTGAATTCTCCCACCATCACTTGGAAGTGCTCCAAACCACCCGGCAAAGCAGACATCCTTTCATTCCCATTTTACGGAGGAGGAGACAGAAGCTCAGAGTGGCTGTGTCCAAGGTCACATAGCTGGTTAGCAGTGGCATTGGGACATGACTGCAGCTCCCCCTGACCCCAGTGTGACATTCTCTGAATCACCCACCCTCCTCCAACTTTTAAGAGTGATTTGCCAACCTGCCCTCCCTTGAGTCCATGTCTGTCTGATCCAAGGCATGGCCCTGACCTGCCTGTCCTCTTCACCAGAAACATCCCAGTCTTCTGGGCACAAGAGGAGGCTGGGAAATACGGAGTTGGGGTTGTTATCACATTTGCTTTGATTTTCATGTGGTTCCTCCTGGTTTTTATGTCCCTGTTGAAGACAGTGGGTGACAAGATCAACCAGCCCCTGAACATGCCTGTCAAGATTGCCATTTATAGGTGGCGACAGTGGAGGAAGGGAGGTACCTGTCCCTGGTGCTGTGCTCAGTGGGGTGGGGATGCCAGTGCCTACTCCCCAGCCTGAAGCCTTTGCTCCTCCAGCTACGGTCCTAGAGGAAGACTCAAAGCTCAGACCAGCCTCTGAGCTTTTTTGCCTTATTATCATTTTGTGTTTTGTCATGGATTTTTTTGAGGAGCAAATTCAGAACATTAAATGGGGCATATGAGGATGTGATGACATTAATTGAAGGTTGAACAATACGTTTTCAACAGTATGATAACAATATGTCATAACTTTTTGTTGAGATGAAATTTACATACAGTCAATTCACAGATAAGTGTACAATTTGATGAGTTGTGAGTGATACAAATAACCATGTAATCACCACCCCAATCAAGACAGATATCATTGCTGTTTCTCCGAAAAGTTCCCTCATGACTCTTCCAGTCCACACTCACTAGACTGGACTGGTGTCGTTTCCATAATCATAGATCGTTCTTCTCTGATCTGAACTTCCTATACATGTCATCATAGAATATGTACTCATTTATAGAACATGACAGCTTTTAGATTCATCTGCATTCTTGCATGTGTCTGTTTTAATGCTGAGTAATATATCATCATATAAATATATACAACAATTTTTCATTCTTCTATAAATAGATATTTGGGTTGTGCCTGTTTTTGTGGACATACATTGTCTTTTCTTTTAAGTAAACATGTAAGAGTGGAATTGTTTTGTGATGGAGTAGCTGTATGTTTAACTTTTAAAGAAATCTACAAAGTTTCCAAAGTGGCTGCACCATTTTGCACTCTCACCAGCAATGTCTGAGAGTTCCAGTTGCTCCATGTTTTCACCAACAGCAGGTATCATCAATCTTTCGAATTTCAGCCTTTCTGATAGGTATGACGTGGTATCTCATTGTGCTTTTAATTTGCATTTCCCTGATGACTAATGATATTGAGTAACTTTGCATGTTATTATCCATTTGTGTATCTTCTTTTGTGAAATATCCATCCAAGTCTTTTTCTGTTTGTTATTGTTGTTATGTTGTTTTATTATTGAACTGTAGGTGCTTTTTAAATATTCTGGATATAAGTTCTTTGTCAGACGTACATATTGCAAATATTTTCTCCCAATCTGTGGTTTGCCTTTTCATATTCTTAATGTTGACTTTTGATAAGCAGAAGTTTTTTATTTTGATGAGGCCAATTTGTTAGTATTTCTTTTTGTGATCAGTAATTTTGGGGTCCTCTCTAAGAAATCTTTGCCCACCTCACGTCCATGAAGATATTTTCCCAAGTATTCTGTAGGGAGTTTTATAGTTCTAGCTCTTATGTTAGGTCTATGATCCATCCACCTCAAATTAATTTTTATTTGTCATGTGAAGTAGGAGTCAAGACTCTTTCTCCTCTCTATATATTCCTAGTTTTTCTAGCCCATTTGCTGAAAAGATGCTTTTTTCCCTCACTTGGCATGATACCTTTTTAAAAAATCAGTTAACTGAGTATGTCTAAGTCTGTGTCTATTTTCTATTGTGATCCATTGATCTGTCTATGATTCCATCAGTACCACGCCATCTTGATTACTGTAGCTTCTGATATATTTTGAAACCAGTAAGTTCAAGTTCTCCAACTTGGTTGTTTATTTTAAAGATTGGGTTTTTTTTCTTTTTAACTGTTCTAAGCCTTTCGCATTTCCATTTAAATCTTAGAAACAATTTGTCAATTTTATTTAAAAATCCTATTCATATTTGGATTCGAATTGTGTTGAAGCTAGAAAAATCTGTTCAGTCTGGGAAGAATTTGCATCTAAACAATACTGAGTCTGTAAGGTACACATGTGGTTTTTATCCATTTATTTAAATTTTTAATTTCTCTGAGAAATGTGTTCTACTTTTCTACATGTAAGGCTTGTACATATTTAAAGTTATTCCTAGAAAAATAAAGTTACTGTATGGGCCTTGATGCTACTATAAGTGGAATTGTTTTAAAATTTCATTTCTAATTACTTGCTGCTAAAATTAAAAATGTAACTAATTTTATATATGTGGTTTGTATTCTGTTACCTTGCCTAAAATGTGCTTATTAGTTCTAATGGTTATTGTGGTATATTCTTTAAATTTATTTTTCATGTAGACGGTCATGGCATTTTTAAGTATAGGGAGGATTATTCTTTTATCCCAGTCTATATGCTTTCTATTTTTCTTGCCTTATTGCACTAGCTAGACTTTCAGTGCATTGGTGAAGAGAAATGGTGAGTTCAGGCATCCTTACTGTGTTCCCAATCTTAGGAGAAAAGCCTTTAATGTTTCAGCAATAAATGTGATGTTTACTAGAATTTTCATAGATGCCCCTTATCATTTTGCAAAAGTTATCTTCTTGTCCAAGTTTGCTGAGAATTTGTGTCGTAAGTGGGCACTGAATTTTGTCATTTTTTCTGTATTTTTTGAAATGGACATATTGTTTTGCCAGCTTATTTTGTTAATATGGTGAGTTACACTGGTTGCTTTTTAAATGTTCCTTGGAAAAAAACACTTAATAATGATGTATTATTATTTTGTATATCACTGAATTAAATTTCCTAATGTTATCTTAGGGATTTTTTTGTGTCTGCTTCATGAGGCATGTTGGTCTATAATTTTCTTATAATGTCTTTTTCAGATTTTGGTATCTAGATTATACTAACTGTCTAAGATGATTTGATAACTATTTTCTTCTCCATTTTCTGAAAGAGTTTATGTAAGAGTTGTATTATTTTTTCTTTGAGTGTTTAATAGTATTTACCAGTAAATACTCTGGGCTGAAATTTCTCTGTGGAAAGGATTTAAAAACAAATTCAACTTTGATAGATACTGGAACAATCTGAGTATCTTTTTCAAGTTGTGCCAGTGTGGGTAAATTGTATTTTCTAGGAATTTTCCCACTTCATATAAGTAGTTGAATTTATTGGCATAGAATCTCTCGTAATATTTTCTTATGATCCCTTTGATGTCTGTAGGATCTATAAGGATACCCCTCCTTTATTTCTGATACAGGCAATTTGTGGGTTTTCCCCTTTTTTCCTGATCAATCCTTCTAGGAATTTTAAAAGAGATTTATCAAGATATACTTGGCATACAATAAACTGCACATGTGTAAAGTATATAATTTGATAAATGCTGACATACTGTGAATGCTGACATCTGTGAAACCATCACCATAATCAAGATAATGAATATTTTCATCACACATAAAAGTTGATTCATGTCTTACTGTAATTCCTTTCTCTCTCCACCCCCGTCCCCATGCAGCCATTTTCTCTCTGTAACTATAGATTCATTTGCATTTTCTAGAAATTTATATAGACAAATTTACATAGTCTGTGCTGTATTATTTAATCTGGCTTCTTAAGAAATACCAAAATTTTAGGTCATATTGCTTCATGAAAAAAAATATCAAAATTTGTTTTTTTATCACATGGTGATGGACATTGGCATTTCCAGTTTTTGTCCATGAAAATTAAAACTGATGTAAACGTTCAGGTGTAAGCCTTTATATAGATAAGGCTTTCATTTCTCTTGCATAAATACCTAGAAGTAGAATGACTGGATTTTATGATAGATCTTGGTTAACTTAAAAAAAAAAAAAAAGATTCAACTGTTTTCCAAAACAGTTGTATAATTTTATATTCTTCCAACAGTGTAGAAGAGTCCTGATTGCTCTACATCTTCTCCAGTATTTAATGGCCAGTTTAAAAATTTGTAGCTATTCTAATGGGTGTGTAATAGTATTAAGTTATAGTTTTAATTTGCAATTACCTACTGACAAATGATGCTGAGCATCTTTTTATGTGCTCATTTTGCCATCTACATATGTTTTTAGTGAAATGTCTTCTAAACTCTTTAGGACATTTTAAAGTTGGTTGTCTGTTTTCTTATTAATGAATTGTAAGAGGTCTTTATTGTGAATAAGAGTGTTTGTCAATTATGTTTTGCAAATATTTTCTCCCAAATTGTGGACTGCCTTTGCCTTTTCTTAACAGTGCTTTTTGGTGGGGAACAGGGTGCTATTCTTTCTCTTCTCTCTCTCTCTTTTTTTTTTTTTTTTTTTTGAGACAGGGTCTTGTTCTGTTGCCCAGGCTGGAGTGCAGTGACACAATCATGGCCCACTTCAGCCTTGACCTCCTAGCTACCCAAGGTGCTGGGATTACAGGTATGAGCCACCATGCCCAGCCTTTGGTCTTTTTAAAAGAATTTAATTTAATTTTTAATTGCAAATAATAATTGTATATATTTATAGGGTGAAATACGATGTTTTGATACATCTATACATTGTGGAATGATTAAATCAGACTGATTAACATATCCAACAACTCCCATACTTACTACTTTGTGGTGAGAACATTTAAAATTTACTCTTTCAGTAATTTTGAAATATATCATAAATTGTTAACTATAGTCACTGTGCTATGCAATAGATCACTAGAACTTATTCCTCCCAAATGAAACTTTGTACCCTTTGACTATCATCTCTCCCTTCCCCAATGACGTCCTCCGCTCTGCTCTCTTGTATCCACCATTCTACTCTCTACTCGTATGAGTTCAACTTGTTTAGATTCCACATAAAAGTAAGTCCACGTGATATTTGTCTTTCTCTTAACAGTTTCTTCTGAAGAACAAAACTCTTTAATTTTGATGAAATCCACTCAGCATAATTATCTTGTGATCCATCCGAGTTGCTGCATAAATCAGGGCTTCATTCCTTTTCATTGTTGAGAAGTATTCCATGTTATGGATGCACCACAGCTTGTCCAACCATTTACCCACTGAAGTTCATCTGGGTTGTTTCTTTTTTGGTTGTTACAAATAAAGCTGCTATGAACATTTGTGTACAGGTTTTTCCATGAACATACGTTTCCATTTGTGTTCAGCTGCTGGGTCCTGTTGCGTGTTTAATCTCACAGGAAACCACCAAACTGTTTTCCAGATTGGCTGTGCCGTTTTATAGTTCCACTATCAATACACAGCGATCTATTTTCTCTGTAAATAGTGATAACAGTGTTATTGTTATTTTTTATCTTAGTCATTCTGCTAGGTGTGTTAGTGATATCTCATTGTGGGTTTAATTTGCATTTCCTTAATGGCTAATGATGTTATACAACTTTCCATGTGTTTATTTGTTGTCTGTATATCCTCTTCAGTGAAATCTCTATTCATGTCTTTGGCCCATATTTCTAATTGGGTTGTTTGCTTTTTACTGTTTAGTTTTGAGAATTCTTTATGTATTCCAGATACTAGTTTATTTTTTGTTGAACATATGGCTTGCAAATATTTTCTTACAATCCATAGCTTATCTTTTCATTCTCTTAGCATGGTCTTTGGCAAAACAAATATTTTAAATTTTGATGAGGTTCAATTTATCTGTTTTTCTTTTTATGGATCACGCTTTTGGTATTAAGTCTAAGAATTCTTTGTCTAGCCCTAGATCCTGAAGATTCTCTCCATGTCTTTTCCTAAAAGTTTATAGTTCCATAGTAACTCCATAATCAATTTGAGTTAATTTTGCATAAAGTGTGGAATTTAGGTAGATGTTCATTTTCTTGCTTATGGATATCCAATTACTCCAATACCATTTGTGGAAAAGATTATCATTCCTCTGTTGAATAGCCTTTGTGCCTTTGTTAAATATCAGTTTGGAGCATATTTGTGTGGGTCTCTTTCTGGGTTCTCTATTCTGTTCCATTCATTGATGTGGTTCCCCTCCACCAGTACCATACTATCTTGATTACTGTAGCCAAAGTGTAAACCTTAAATATCAGAGTGTGTCCTCTCATTTTATTCTTTTAGCTATCCTAGGGTGGTGTCTTTCTGTATATATTTTATTTATTTATTTATTTATTTATTTATTTATTTATTTATTTATTTATTTATTTATTTATTTATTTTGAGATGGAGTCTTCCTCTGTTGCCCAGGCTGGAGTGCACTGTCATGATCTTAACTCACTGCAACCTCTGCCTCCCGGGTTCAAGTGATTCTTCTGCCTCAGCCTCCTGAGTAGCTGGGATTACAGGTGCCCACCACCATGCCTGGCTAATTATTTTGTATTTTTAGCAGATATGGGGTTTCCCCATGTTGGCCAGGCTAGTTTTGAACTCCTCACCTCCAGTGATCCACCCGCCTCAGTCTCCCAAAGTGCCATATAAATTTTAGAAGAAGCTTGTCTATGTGTATTTTAAAACTTGGAATTTTGATAGAAATTATATTAAACCTAAAGACCTATTTGAGGTGAATTTGCATCTTTATTATATTGAATTTTCCAATCCATGAATATGGTATGTCTCTCCATTTAGTTAGGTCTTTTATTTCCTCAGCATTTTATAATTTTCAGCATAGAGCTCATGCACATATTTTGTTAAGCTGATAATTATAGCATAGGCCTGTTTTTTGTTTGTTTTCTGGTGTTTTTTTGTTTTGTTTTGTTTTGTTTTGTTTTGTTTTTTGCTTTATTACAGTAGCTGGGACTTCTTGGACTCTGTTGAATAAGATGGTGAGAGTGTACATCTTTGCCTTGCTCTTAATCTTAAGAAGAAAGCATTCCATAATTTACCATAAACCATAATATTAGCTGAAGATTTTTGTAGTTGCTCATTATTGGGTTAAGGAAGTTTCTTTCTATTCCTAGTTTGCCAAGAACTTAAAAAATTATGAATGAATGTTAAATTTTGTCAAAGGACTTTTTCACACATGTTGATGTGATTATGTGTCATTGATATATGCATTTCACTGATTTTCCAACATTAAACCAGCCCTTTTGAATTCCCAGGATAAGCTTCACTTGGTCATGAGGTATCTCATGTATATATGTCTTTTATATATATATATACACACATTACACGTACATATTTCAATACACATATATATTTAATGTATATATAAATATATATTTATAAATATGTCTATATTATTTTTGTTTTTACAATTTGTAAGTATGTTGATAATTTTTGCACCTATATTTATGAGGGATATTGTTCTGTAGTTTTCTATTCTTGTGATGTGTATGTCTCAGAGCAATGCTAGCTTCATAAAATGAGTTTGAAAGTGGAACTTCCTCTTCTGTCTTCTGGAAAAATTAGCATGGAATTGATACTATCTCTTAAATATTTGGTAGAATTCACCAGCAAAGTCATCTGGGCCTGGGGTTGTCTCTGTGAGAAGGTTTTAAAGTACAAAATCAGCTTCAATTCCTTCAAATTCAAATTTAAATTCAATTTATTTAGTAGTTATATTGTTATTCAGGTTATATATTTCATCCTGAGTGAGTTTTTATTCTTTGTGTCTTTTAAGATATTTGTTCATCTGACCTGTTGCTAAATTTATTGACAAAAATTGTTCATAATATTCACTTATTATCCTTTACATTCCTATATGATCTGTAGTAATCATCTCTCTTTAATTCTATTATTGCTAATTTATATCTTTCTTGTTTCCTCCCTGATGAATCTGGTCAGAGGCTTGTCAATTTTATTGATATTCTCAAAAAACAAGCTTTTGCAGCCAGGCATGGTGGCCCATGCCTATAATCCCAGCAGTTTGGGAGGCCAAGGTGGGCAGATCACTTTGAGGTCAGGAGTTCAAAACCAGTCTGGCCAACATGGTGAAACCCCATCTCTACTAAAAATACAAAAACTAGCCAGGCGTGGTGGCAGGTGCCTGTAATCCCAGCTACTCAGGAGGCTGAGACATGAGAATCACTTGAATCCAGGGGGCAGGGTTTGCAGTGGGCTGAGATCATGCCACTGCACTCTAGCCTGGGCAATACAGTGAGACTCTGTCTTAAAAAATAAAATAAGTTTTGTTTTGCTTGATTTCTCTGTATAATTTCTCTATTTTCTCTTGTACTTTGGGTTTGATTTATCCTTTTTTTCTCGTTTATTAAGGTAGAAATTTAGATCGTTGATTTGGGTTCTTGCTACTTTTCTAATGTAAGCATCTAATGTTTGATATTTTCTTCTAAGCTTTAGCTGCATCCCACTAATTTAAGTCCTGCTTTAATTTTTATTTAGTACAAATATTTTATACTTATTCTTGTAATTTCTTCCTTAACCCATGGCACTTTTTTAAAAAAGAATGCTCTTTCGTTTCTACACATTTAGGGAGTTTCCAGATATTGTTGCTATTAATTTTTAATTTCATTTCATTATGGTCAGAGAATATTATTTGTACAATTTCAGTTCTTTTAAATTTATTGAGAGGCTGGACTTGGTGGCTCACACCTGTAATCCCAGCACTTGGGGAGGCTGAGGTGGGAGGATTAATTGAGGCCAGGAGTTTCAGACAAGCCTGGCCAACAGAGCAACACATCTCTACAAATAAAAGCAAACAAACAAATAAATAAATTTATTGAGAGTTGCTTTATGGTTCTGAATATGGTCTATCTTAATGAATGTTTTATGTGCCCTTGAAAATAATGTGTATTCTGCTGTCATTGTTGATGGCATTGTTCAAGTCTTCCATATATTTACTGTCTACCTGTTTTATTGAAAGGTTTTGAGAACTCCAACTAACTATGAATTTGTCTATTTCTCTTTTGAAATCTGCCAGTTTTTGCTTCGTGTATTTTGAAGCTCTATTATTTGATGTATAAATATTTAGGATGATTTGGTCTTCTTCAGGAATTGTCCTTTTTATGATTCTAAAATGATCCTCCTTTTCCTTGTAATATTTCCGGCCCTTAAATTCACATTATCTTTATACTAACACAGCAACTCCAGATTTCTTTGGATAAGTGTTAGTATATACCTTTTTCCATCCTTTTACTGTTTCTTACTTTCAGCTTTTGAAGTGGATTTCTAGTAAACAGCTTAGAGTTGGGTATTGTTTTTATATCCAAGCTTATTGTCTCTTATTTTTAACGGGTGTGTTTAGACTATTTACATTTATTGTAATATGGTTAAATTTAAATTCATTATCTTGTTCTATGTTTTTATATGTTTCATTTGTTTCTGATTTCCTTTTTCCTCTTTTTGTGCCTGAAAAGATTTTCTAGGCCACAGCACAGGGAGTGGGTATGCAAAGGTCAGTGGACTCTATGAGTTGAACAAGAGTCTAGAGTTTAGAGAAGCCAGGGTAGTGATAATTTGTGAATAAGAGTATTTGATACTGTACTTCATCTAATATATATAAACATTACAACAATATAGATCCACTTATCCACTCTCACATGATCCTCTGTTCTTTGTTGCTATATGCTTTACATATACACATGTCATACACCTTGCCATATGATGCCATAATTTTTGGTTAAGCAGTCAGTTGTCTTCTAAGAAAATTCAAAAAAGAAAAAATTATTTTAAATAATCCATGTTTTTACCATTTTAGTTGCTTTTTATTTCTTCCTTTAGATCTGAATTCTATCTGCTGTCATTTACCTTCAGTCAGAACATCCTTTGGAATGAGCTTGTCCAACCCATGGACCTGCATGCAGCCCAGGACAGCTTAGAGTGAGGCTCAACACAAATTCATAAACTTTCTTAAAACGTTATGAGTTTTTTTGTGATTTTTTTTTTTTTTTTAAGCTCATCAGCTATCATTAGTGTGAGTATATTTGATGAGTGGCCGAAGACAATTCTTCCAGCGTGGCCCAGGGAAGCCAAAAGGTTGGACAGTCTGCTTTAGAAGATCTTGTGGGGCAAGTCTACTAGTAATAAATTCTCTGTTTTTTGTTGTTCCTATTGTTACTGTTTCCAACATTTGAAAATGTCACTATTGGCTGGGCACGGTGGCTTATGCCTGTAATCCCAGCACTTTGGGAGGCCAAGGCAGGCAGATCACGAGGTCAGGAGATCGAGACCATCATGGCCAACATGGTGAAAACCCGTCTCTACCAAAAAAATACAAAAATTAGCGGGATGTGGTGGCACACGCCTGTAGTCCCAGCTACTTGGGAGGCTGAGGCAGGAGAATTGCTTGAACCCGGGAGGCAGAGGTTTCAGTGAGCTGAGGTCGCGCCACTGCACTCCAGCCTGGGTGACAGAGTGAGACTCCGGCTCAAAAAAAGAAAAAAAGAAAATGTGATGTGCGACTGTGATCCTAGCTACTCGGGAAGCTGAGGCAGGAGAATTGCTTGAACCTGGGAGGCAGAAGTTGCAGTGAGCCAAGATTACGCCACTGCACTCCAACCTGGGTGACAGAGCAAGACTCCATCTCAAAAAAAAAGAAAAGAAAAAAATAAAAGCAAATGTCAATTTCATCCTCATTTTTAAAGATGTATTTTTTTGTTTGTTTGTTTCTTTGAGACAGAGTTTCACTCTTGTTGTCCAGGCTAGAGTGCAATGGTATGATCTTGACTCAAAGCAACCTCTGTCTCCTGGGTCCAAGTGATTCTCCTGCCTCAGCCTCCTGAGTAGCTGGGATTACAGGTGGCCACCACCATGCCCGGCTAATTTTGTATTTTCAGTAGAGATGGGGTTCACCAGGTTGGCCAGACTGGTCTTGAACTCCTGACCTCAGGTGATCCACCCGCCTCGACCTCCCAAAGTGCTGGAATTATGGGCATGAGCCACTGCGCCCAGCCAAGATATGTTTGCTGTCTATAGAATGCTGAGTTGAGAGGTTTGGAAATTTTTTTCCTAATGCAGAAATTTGAAAATGTTGTTCTCTTATCTCCTAATCTTCATTATTCCTGAGAAAAGTCGGTGTCAACTGTACTGCCACCCTTGATTGTAACATCTTTTCTCTCTGACTGCTTTTGAAATTTTTTTTAACCTTGGGTTTTCAGCAACATGATTATGACCTTCTTTTCATGATTTTCTTTACATTTATCTTGCTTGTGTTTTTGCTGGTCATTCTGGATCTTAGTTGATTTTTTTCCTACCAAATTTGGGGAATTTTTGGCTATTTTTCTTCAAATATTCTTTCAGTTCCATCCTTTCCCCCTAAAATAAATAAATAAATAAATATATAGCTGATTGATATTGTCTGAAAGGTCACTGGAACTTGATTCATTCTCCTTCATCTTTCTTTTCTGTGTTATGCTATTTACCTGTCTTTAAGTCTACTGACCCTCTCTTTTGCTGTCTCTGCTATGTTGTTAAGTACATTTAGTAAATTTTTCATGTGAGATATTGCAATTTTTTAGCTCTAGAGTTCCCATTTAAACCTGACTTTTAAAATTTTTCAAAATGATGGTACAATGAACATACAAAATGTATCTTAATCATTTTTAACTGTACAGTTCAGTGGTAGTAAGTACATTCATATGGTGTGCTGCCATCACCACCATCCAACCACAGAACTCTTTTCCATGATGTAAAACTAAAACTGTCCCTGTTAAACATGAACTCTTTAGTGTCCCTTCCCCTAACCCTTGGAAATCCCATTCTGCTTTCCGTCTCTATGAATCTGACTAGGGAACTCATATACGTGGAATAATAATCATATTTGTCCTTTCGTGACCATCTTATTTTACTTACGCATAATGTCTTCAAGGTTCATCCAAGCTGAACCATGAGTCAGAATTTCCTTCCTCTTTAATGCTGAATATACATACACTGTATGCATGTATCACATTTTATTTCTCCATTCATCCATTGATGGAGACAGGTTGCTTCTACCTTTTGGCTATTGAAAATAATGCTGCTATGAACATGGATATGATGCTGATTTTTAAAATTCATATTTGAAATATTCATTGTTAATATATAGAAATACAACTGATTTTTGATATTGGCCTTGTATCCTCTAGCCTTACTAAAGTCACTTAGTATTCTAGAGACTTTTCAGTAGAATCCAGTAGATTATAGCATTTTCTACCCAGATAGTCATGTTATCTGTCTTTATTTCCTCCTTGTCAGTTTTTTTTTTGTTTTTTTTTTTTTTTTTTTTTTTTTTTTTTACTTTTCATGCATTATTACGCATTCTAGGGTTTTCAGTATGGTGGTGAATAGATATCCTTGCCTTGGGAGAACTTTGAGTCTTTTGCCATTAAGTGTAATGTTAGGTGTCGTTCTTTTGTAGATACCCTTTACCAGGTTGAACACCTTTGTGTTCATAGTTTGCTGAGAGTTGTTTTTTTTTTTTTTTCTTTTTTTGTTTTTTTTGAGACAGAGTCATGCTCTGCTGCTCAGGCTGGAGCACAGTGGCATGATCTTGACTCACTGCAACCTCTGCCTCCCAGGTTCAAGCAATTATCCTGCCTCAGCCTCCCAAGTAGCTGGGATTACAGGTGCCTCCCACCATGCCCGGCTAATTTTTTATATTTTTGGTAGAGATGGGGTTTCACCATATTGGCCAAGCTGGTCTTGAACTCCAGGCTTCAAGTGATCTGCCTGCCTCGGCCTCCCAAAGTGCTGGGATTACAGGTGTGAGCTGCTGCACCCAGCCTGCTGAGAAGTTTTTAAAATCATAAATGGATGTTGAATTTTCTCAAGTACTGTTCCCTCATTTATTGAAATGATCACATGATTTTCCTTCTTTAGCATGCTAACATGATGAATTACATTAATTTAGTTTCTAATGCTGAACCGCTTTTCTTTCCCAGGATAAACCTCATTTGGTCATAATACATTGTCTTTTTGTATATTGCTGGGTTTAACTTACTACTACTTTGTTGAGGATTTTTGTACAGATATGAATGAGTTGTCAATCTTTAGTTTTCTTCTAATGTCTTTGTTTTTGATATCAGGATAATGTTGGCCTCATTAAATAAGTTAGAAAGTGCTCTCTTATTTTCTGAAAGAGCTTGGATATAATTGGCATTATTGCATCATTAAATATTTAGTAGGATTTGCCTACAAAATCATCTCGGTCTGGAGTTTTGTGAATTGGAAGGTCTTAAAATAAGAATGCAGTTTCTTTAGTAGAAAGGCATATCTGGTTATCACTTTCTTCTTGGGTGAATTTTGGTGCTTTGTGTCTTTCAATGAATCCATCATTTTATATAGATTGTTAATTTATGGGTAGAGTTCTTCGTAGTATCACCTTGTTATTCTTTTAATATCTGTAGTGTCTGTAGTGGTATCTCCTTTTTTATTTCTGATATTTATAATTTGTGTTTTCTCTCTTTTTATTGCAGTCAGTCTCCCTAGAGAGTTATCAAGTGGATTAAATATTTTCAAAAACCTAACATTGGGTTTAATTTATTTTTCTATTTTTCTGTTTTCAGTTATACTAATTTCTGCCCCTATTTCTTTTATTCTATTTTCTTTGGGTTTAATTTGTTCTTTTCCTAGTTTCTTAAAGTATAATCTTAGATCATTTGGCACTTTCTCTTTGACATACAGATTATTTAGAGGTATGCTCTGTAATTTCCAAATGTTTGTGAATTTTCTAGATATCCTTCTGTTGTCAATTTCTAGTTTAAGTCCCTGATGGTCAGAGACTATACATCATATAATTTTTAATTCTTTTAAGGTTGTTAAGCTTTTAAGGGCCCAGAATATGATCTATTTAGGTGAATGTTCCATTTGTACTTGAAAAGAATACATGTTGCATTACTGTTGGCTGCAGTGACTGATAAACATTGATTAGGTCAAGCTGGCACTGTTATTCAGGCCTTCTATACATGTGTTGAATTTCCATCTATGTATTCTATACTGAGAAAGAAGTGATGAAGTCTCCAGATATAACTGTGGATTTCTTCTTTTAGTTCTATCGGTTTTTGTCTTATATAGTTTGAAGCTCTGTCATTGGGGAATCTACTCTTTAGGACTGTTATATCTTCTTGGTGAATTGGTTATTTTATTATTATGTAACGCCCCTATTTGTACCTGGTAATTTTTGGTTGTTCTGAAGTCTTATTTATCTGATAGTAATATAGCCACTTCTACTTTGTTTTGATGAGTATTTGCTTGGTATATCATTTTTACCCTTTTACTTTTAATCTGTCAATTGAGGGGCCAGCAAACTTTTTTCTGCAAAGGGCCAGTTGTTAATAGTAAATATTTTAGGTGGCAAGGCGCAGTGGCTCATGCCTGTAATCCCAGCACTTTGGGAGGCTGAGGCAGGCTGATCATGAGGTCAAGAGATTGAGACCACGGTGAAACCCTGTCTCTACTAAACATACAAAAAAATTAGCCGGGTGCAGTGGCGGGCGCCTGTAGTCCCAGTTACTCAGGAGGATGAGGCAAGAGAATGGCATGAACCGAGGAGGTGGAGCTTGCAGTGAGCCGAGATCATGCCACTGCACTCCAGCCTGGGTGTCAGAGTGAGACTCTGTCTCAAAAAAAAAAAAAAAAAAAAAAACAAATTGTGTGTGTATATATATATAAATATATATATATATATTTATATTGTAGGTTTTGTGGCCACATATGATTTCTATTACCTCTTTCTTCCCCTCCTTTTCTTCTTCACGACCCTTAAGAAATGTAAAAACCATTCTTAAAAACAGGCCGTGGGCTGTATTTGGCCTCTGAGCCATAGTTTACTAATTTCCAGTCTATGCAATTGTATTTAAAGTGTATTTCTTATGTATAGTATATTAGTCTGTTTTCATGCGGCTGATAAAGACATACCTGAGACTGGGCAATTTACAAAAGAAAGAAGTTTAATTGGACTTACAGTTCCATGTGGCTGGGAAAGCCTCACAGTCACAGCGCAAGGCAAAGAGGAGCAAATCATGTCTTACATGGATGGCTGCAGGCAAAGAGAGGGCTTGTGTAGGGAGACTCCTGTTTTTCAAAACCATCAGATCTCATGAGACTAATTCATCATCATGAGAATAGCACTGGAAGGGCCTTCCCCCATGATTCAATTACGTCCCACTTGGTCCTTCCCATAACATGTGGGAATTCAAGATGAGATTCTGGTGGGAACACAGCCAAACCATATCATTTAACATATGATTGGATTCTGGTTTGTTTGTTTTTTTTTCTTCAATCCAATGTGACAATTTTTTTCATTGCTATATTTAAACTGTTTCAATTTAATGTCATTATTGATATAGTTAGATTTAGGTCTACCATTTTATTATTTTTCTATTTTCTCATTTTTTCTATGTTCCTTTTTCTGTCTTCTTTTGAATTATGTGAATATTTTTAGCATTCTATTTATTTTATTTATTGGTTTTTGTTGTTATATCTCTTTGTGTTATTTTTTAGTTGCTGCTTTAGGGATTATATACATACTTAACCTTTCATAATCTATTTAGAGTTAGTATTTTATCATAACATATAAAATATAGAAGGCTTATAACCACATGGTTATCTTTACCTTCTCTGTGTCATACTTCACCCTCTTTATGTTATACTTTTAACTTCTCTGTTATAATTGTCATATGTATTAAATCTACATACATTGAATCCCCTTGATAATGTTATAATATTTGCTTTTTATAGCTTATATACATTTTAGGTACTTTGGAGAAGAAAAGTAGCCCATTATATTTACCAGATATTTACCTTTTCTGTTGTTCTTCCTTCATTCCTGAAGTTCCAAGTCTTATACTGGGGTAATTCATTTGTCTGAAGAACATCCTTTCTTTTAGAGTAGGTCTACTAGTGTTGGATTCTTTAATTCTTTTCTTCTTCTTCCTCAGAGTGAGTCTTTTTTTTTTTTTCTTTCATTCTTGACAATTTTTGCTCTATGTAGAATTCTGAGTTGACAGTTCTTTTGCTTCATGCTTTTAAAGATATATTTCTGTGTCTTCTGACAACCATTTTTTCTGGTTAATCTTCAGTCATTATTTATCACTATGGTAGGCGTGCTTTTTCTCTGGCTGCTTTTTAGATATTTATCTTTGGTTTTCAGTAATCTGATTATGATGTGTTCGGGTGTGCATTTTTTTCAATTTATCCTGTTTGGAGTCCTCTAAACTTCTTGAACCTGTAAATTTATGGCTTTTCCCATATTTGGAAAGGTTCTGCTATCATTCTTTCAAAAAATATTTATCTGCACCAATCTTCTTCTCTTAGGGATTTCAATTAAGAGTATTAGATGTTTTGATATTGTCTTTCTCTCCGTGCCACTCTCTTCTTCCGAGTTCTCTGTCCAGCAAACTCCAGCTGCCTTGGCCATCCTGGATGTTCAACTCTGTTGCTTGAGCTCATGGAGGCCCCCTGCCTGGGCTTGGCTTGGTTTCTCCTCCCTGGGCCACACCTGGAAACTCTCCCCAGGCAGGGAGCTGGGCTGGTTGGAGGCTCATGCCATTTGTTCCATTTCTCGCAAGCATCATTCTGGTGCTGCATGTTTCTTGTGTCTGAAACACTGCTTTCTATATATTTGTCTGGCTTTCTAACTCATCTAAAGCAGTAGGTAAATGCAGCCCCTGCAGCTCTACCATGGCCAGAAACAGGAGTCAGACCAAGTTTCAAGGGGCTCTACCTCTTGCCTTGCAGGACGTCCTCACTTCCCCCAATCCCCGGGACTTTCCTGGGCTCTGACAGCCCAGATTCCACTCCCTCACTCCGAAGTCGGTAAGACTGTGGCTCTCTGTGTGAATTCCAGTCACCCCGTGCTGAGGACTGGGGCATCCTCAGGGAAATGGTCATATTCACACGGCCCTCTCTCATGACCTGCAAGGCCTGTGTCCACCTCTCCCACCCCATCTCACTCCCCCATCCCCGTGTCCCCCTCTCCTTTTCAGGAGCAGTGGCCTCCTTTGCGTTTCTGTAACTTGTCACGGCCCACTCCAGCCCTGGGCCTTTGCACATGCCGCATCCTGTGCTGGAACTGATTTACCCCATCTTCTGCACCCTTGAGTACTCACATCCTTGCGCTCTCAGTTCAGATATCTATACCTCCAGGGAGGCGTTCCCTACCTGGTCCCCTCCCCAAGCAATGACAGGCCTCCCTTTAAAATGTCCTCATCATGCCACCTGCCTATACTTCACAGCAGTCATCCCAGTTTGTGGTGCATTTCTTTGGGCCATAATGTGATGAGCACCTGTCTCCCTGGTGGTTGTGAACCCTGGGAGGGCAGGGGCCATCTCTCCTCAACTTTGTCTGTCAGTACCTAACACAGAGCAGAAGCACAATGAAATGTTGATTGAATGAATGAGTGGATGCAAAGCTCCATGCAGAGGGGAGGTGGGGGCCTGCAGTGTTCCCTGACACCATCCCCTCTGCCTAGAACTGCTGTCTGTGAGTCATTTATTTATAGCATGGGGAGGAAACGAGACTGCGCCATCTCCCAGCCATAGGAAGATACCATGTCTTCCTTCGGGGGCCCACGAGTTTGCACAGGAGTGGGCAGGAGCCACGTCTGTCTACTCTGTTTGGAATTTTCAGGGCCAAGTGAGGACTGGATGGAGGAAGCAGAGCTGAGAGGGCAGAGGGTGTGGGGCGCAAACTGGACGGGGAAGGAAGCTGGACCCGAGCACCTGGGGCTACCTTTGTTTCTCCAGATCCGCACTTGGCTTTTCCTTCCCCAGTTCAGGAATTAGTCTCTGGCCATGAATGTGGAAGCGGCCAGCAAGCATGTGGTGTGCTACACGGATAAGGAAACTCGAGACCCACTGGCTGGCACGCTCCTGCGCGCCCGAGAGCCTGTAGGAGCCCCTCCTTGCTCCAGCAGTGCCCTGGCACAGAGGGTTTTCTGCTGAGCACAACTGTTGCAGGGTGGGGTTTAGGACGTGACCAAAGGAGTCGTCTTTTGCCCATTTACATGGCACTTTCATGGACATATGTCCCCCTTGCATAGGTAAAGAATCTGGCTGACAGACGCCAGGTCTCAAAGCTACAAAAGTGGCAGAGTCGGGATTTGAGCCCAGTTCCGCTGACCTGGGCATGGCACATGGAGCCATCCTGCTTCCCGGGGCACAGGTGGCCAGAGGAGTCCAGGGCCCATCTATATTTTTTAAATGTATTATCTTTTTATTGTGGTAAAATACACATACCATAAAATCTGCCGTCTTGCCCATTTTTGAACGTACAGTCAAGTAGCATTAAGTGCATTCATAATGTACAACCCGCACCGCCATCATCTCCACAACCCCTTTCATCTCATAAAATGGAAACTCTGTGCCCGTTCAACACTAACTCCTCATACTCTCCTCCCTTCAGCTCCTGGCAACCACCCTCCTACTTTCTGTCTCTATGATTTTGACTGCTCTAACTTACCTCGTAAAAGTGGAATCCTCCAGTATTTGTCTTTTTGTGACTGGCTTATTTGACTTAGCATAATTCCTCAAGGTTCATCCATGGTGTAGCCTGTGTGGAAACTTCCTTTTTAAGGCTGAACATCCACACCTTGTATTTGTGACATTTGATTATTACTCGTTCATCCACTGATGGATATTTGGGTTGCATCTACATTTGAATGATTGTGAATAATGCTTCTGTGAACCTATGTGCAAATATCTCTTTGAGGCCTTGCTTTCAATTCTTTGGGGTGTATACCCCGAAGTGGAGTTGCTGCATCATGTGGTCATTCTATTTGTAATCTTTTGAGGAACCGCCATACTGCTTTTCACAGCACCTGTCCCATTTTCCATTCCCACTGAGCGTGCGCCAGGGTTGTGATTCCCCCACATTTTTCCCAACACCTGTTATTTTGTTTTTGTGATAGTGGCCCTCCTAATGAATGCAAGGTGGTTTCTCACCGGGGTTTTAATTTCGATTTTTCGAATGACGGTGATGCTGAGCATCTTTTCCTGTGCTTATCTGCCATTTGTGTACTTTCTTATCTATGGAAGTCCTTTGAGTGTTTTTTTGGATCAGATTCTTTTATTGTTGTTGTTGCACTTTTGGAGTTTATATATTCCGAATATCAATTCCTTATCAGGTATATGATTTGCAAATTTTTTTCCCATTGTGAGGGCTGCCTTTTTACTCTATGAATACTGTCTTTTGATGTGAAAAACCTCTTACTTTGCATGAAGTCCAATTTGTCTATTTTTTCTTTTGTTGCCTGTGCCTTTGGTGTCATAGCCAAGAAATCACTGACAAACCCCAAGTCATGAAGATGTTTGTTTTGCAAGGCCCATCCATTTTACAGATGAAGAAACCGAGGCCCAGAGTCTGGGGTATTCAACAGTAACAGGTCCTCTTGGCCTGGCTGTATGTCTCTGTCCGGCCATCTATTTATTCACTTCCCTCCCTCCCTCCCACCTTCATCAGCCAGCACACGTGAATCTGCTGGGCCATCTGGATTTGGATGCCCCCTTCCCTTTCACAAACGACCTGTGCGACCTGGGGCTCCTGCACCTGCTGGAATGGGGGAGAAGATAACAGCACCTCCCAGGGGCTGCCTTGCATGTGGCAAATTGCTTATGATGCATTAGCTCTTCTGGTAATGACTAATGACATCCCGATGCGGGGTAGTCATCAGTCACCCCCGCCCCTGTGGGTGCCAGGGCCACAGCCCTCCTCCAGCCTCCTGCAGGACCATGCCGGCTCCTTCTTCCGGAAGCCGTTCCACTTGCAGGCTGGGAAGACACACCTGCAGGAGGGAACGTTTTTCTGGGATTGCATGCCAGTAGTGCTTAATGAGTATTATTGGACAAGGAAGTTGGCTCTGGGCTTTCACGCACTGGAACAAGCTGGGTCATGGATGCCACAGAAACTTATCCAACTCGTTAGGAGAAAGGGGGTCTCAGGCTCAAAAGTACTCATGGTGGTGAAGTTGGGGTAACTGCCCTCATTACTGCTAAATTGATTTAAGGGAAGTGAAGGGGTCCATGACATCACTGAGTTTCCTACGCAGCCAATGGGAACAGATCGTTCAGATAGAGGCTGCCGTGGGTTCTAACTGCGCTATCAGTGAATGTAAACCAGGCTTCTAAGCTTTTTAATTGTGGGTTTTGGTTTTCAATGTTGTTTTCCTGACTGCAGAATGCTCCCTGGACTGATCCCCAAAGCCCCCAGGATTCCAGCGGGCACTGAAAGCAAAAATGGCCCATTGGCTGGATGTCAGGAAGGACTGTCACCTCCCTGAGGGTGTGTTAGCATCTCATCTGCTGCATCCCTGTCCCCTCAGCCCTGCGCAAGGGAAGAAAGCAAGCCCAGGCCATGGGGAGGGGCACAGGTCTGGGCTTTGGGGACCAGCCTAGCAGCAGGGTTGCACGATGGCAGCCCCTTCCCTCCTGAGCCCTGTGAGGCCATGGGGAAGGACCCCCCCCCCGGGCCATGTTCCCAGGAGCTGAGCCTCGCGTGGGTGAGATGGGAACTTTGTGCGCTGCCGGGTTTGCCTCCGAGAGCTGCACGAGGACAATGCCGTCCATGTGCGCAGGGCCTGGGCTGGACATGTGTGCAGGGCCTGGTACTTTTCCAAGGGCTTTTAAATGCATTATCTTGTTGAAGGCTCATTTGAGGCAAGGACTTGAAGCAGACGGGAAAACAACCAATTTACTGAATCCTAAATAGAGAGGAAGCTGAATGCAGTGTGTGTTTTTGCTGAATCTCAAACCAAAACAACCTTTTGTTAAAGAACAAACAAATAAACAAAAATGCTGAACACTAACTCGCCAGGGAACACGGTCTGAACCGAGGCTCCGGGCAGAGAATCAGGGCAGCGAATTCAACAGCCACTTGGGTTGTGGTGGGGGCTGTGGATGGCAGGCAAGCTCATAAACAAGAGCTTCTGGGGACCTGGCAGCGGGAGTGAGGCAGGAGATGCTGGTGGAAGTGGGTATTTCAGGTGGGGGACCTGAGCCTTGAGCGAGGCAGGAATGAGGAGCCTGTCAGGGGCCTCGGGTCCTGGTGTGCCAGAGTGGAGGCCCTATGTTGGGAACAGCCTGGGACAGCTTCAGAGGTTTCCTGGGGGGTCACCAGCCCGATTGGAGTTGCACTTAGAGTAATCATCTGCATCGGGAGGCGGGGTAGGATTTTCTGAGATGATTGAACATCCGAGCATTCCCCAACAGAAACAGTTTCATTCCATTTGAGTTGCCTCTTTTCAGTGTCTCTCTCTTCCATTTTTGCTGGCACAGAAGGGGAGGGCACAGATGGGTGTCTGTGTGGCACAGGGAGGACCTGAATGGGAGGTGAGTTGGAAGACCCTCTACCTCACATGGGTCCTAGTGGGACGCACGGGCCACAGGCCACAGACCAGTGCACACGCACGCACGCACGCACCGCCACGGTGACGCATGATCAGAGACGTGCACTTGGCCTGGAGTTCCTACTGGAGACGAACTTCCCGGAACCCACCTGACGGGAGTCTGCTCCCTCAGGCAGCAGGGGCCAGAGGATGGGTGGTGAGAAATCCTCTTCCTCACCACCAGCCAGAGGCCGAGTCCACAGGGACCAACACCCAGTGCCTTCTGAATGGGCCTCAGTGGCCTCTCCTGCACTCCTGAGAGTCAGGTGACCATTGGTCCCTTCCGTAAACATCCGTCACAGCCTGTCAGAGGCAGCTCCCCGATGGGGTCACCCTGAGTGGCCCTGGGTCTTCTGAGGTCATTTCAAATGTCTCTGGGGCCTGGTGCCGCCACTCCCCTGGTTTTGCACCTTTGCTGACAAAGACCTGACCTCTGGGGAGAGACTTTTCCCTCAGTTCTGGGGACCTGCATCAGGGTCCCCTCCCAGGTTGGGGACTGTACCCCTCTCACCCAGCGCACCCTCGCAGGCTGCAGGATATGGACTGGCCGGCCTTCTTGTGCAACATCAGGGTCTGGCCGCAGCAACCGAGGCCGGCCGATGCCCTGAAGACGGCCTGGTGGCTAAGTGGTGGGTGGCGCAGGAGGATTGGTGGCCTGGCTGTGACCAGAACTGGGGCTGTGGCCACGACCTGGAAATGGTCATCTACAATGACACAGCCCCCAGAGCCCAGGCTTCCTGGCGGATGCTGGTAAAACGCTCTTCAGCCTGGAAGTGCAGCCTTCAGCTGGACTTTTCACAGCCCTCTGGCCCTGCTCACCTGTTCTCACAGCGGCCTTGAGTGTGCATGTGCAGCCCTGTGTGCCCTCAGCCCCAGGTGTGCACAAGCCGCTGGTGGCAGCCAGATCCAGGGCTCCCTTCTCTAACATGGAGGGAGGAGGGGCCCTCCCCTTCCTCTCGCATGCTCTGTTCATCACCTCCAGCTCCTGCAGCCTTTTTCCCAAAGAGACATTTCCATCCTCTCATCTCTCGCCCCTGTCTTTGGGATAACATCACCCAGGTGGGCCGGGGAGTCCAGGGAGGGGTGTGGGTGGGGTCCCAGCCCCGCCTGCTTTCCCCAGCGTCACTGGGCTCCTCGTGGCCCTGGTGATGCTCTCGGCCAAGTTCATCTGGGAGCACTTCCTTGGAGCTTTGCGCTAGCCTGCCTCTGGGGGGTCTGCACCAAGCTCATCTTCCTGCACTGCTCCCCGGAAACCATGATCAAGTGGACCCAGAGCACCCACCTGCCCCCCAGCACCGCCGGCCGCCCCATGACCCTGTTGCCAGGGCTCTGGCGGGGCCTGGGGAAGCAGCCAGTGCCTCCTAGAGCCCTTTGGCCCCGGGGAAAGCCAGGCCTCTGGCTCACCCCCATGGGCCCCCTGACGCCGGCAGGCAGGCCAGGCCAGCCAGCAGCTGGTGCCCAGCTGGGTCCCTGGTCCTGAGGCCGCCTTTGTGCCTGCACAAGGGAGACTCAGTTCCTCCCCTGCTCCCTGACCCTGCATCCTGTGTCCACACGGGCGCACCCCTGGTAGGGGGAGCAGACGGTGCCAGCTGCCCTGGAGAAGGAGCCAGGCCACCTCGTGACCTCTGCCTCCTCTGGGTGTCTCAGGGGAGGCCGGCGAGCGGGGCCTATTGCAGCACCATTAAGCAAGCTAATGACCCGTGAAGGCTCCCAGCCCGGCTGCAGCCGCCCCTGCTTGGAAGCTCCGGCTCCGTCTGCCCGGCTGCTGCCCACAATGGCTGTCATTGTGTTGGGTGGCAGTTTCCTCAGACAGGGCCAGGACCTTGGAGCCAGTTCTTGCCGTTTCAGGCCCAGCCAGGGCTGTGTACACAGCAGGCAGTTAATAAATATTTGCTTGGGATCAGGCCCAGAAAGAGTCACCTTGATTTCCAGGGCTGTGGGGGCACTTGGAGTCTGGGGACCCTTGGGGTGAGGTGGCCAGGGGCTCAGGACGCAGCCTGGGGCCACGTGTCCCGCAAAGCTGCAGCCAGGTCCTCACCCTCGGCCCCAGCTGAAGAAAGGTGAGCACTGTCCCCCTCCCTGTGGGGCCGCAGACCCAATCCCTTCCTGGGGGGCCCCAGGCAGCTCTGCTGCGACTGAGGGCAAAGGGGACGCATGGCAGGGACGAGGTCCTGGCCTGCACTGTCACCCAAGCCAGTGGAAGGCGGACTCCTGGGTGCCATGGAGCCACTTCACCTGCTTTTCCTGGAGCCCAGGTTCAGGGGTTCCCTGAATCCTGGCGGACTCCCGGGAAATCCGAATTGGCTTCAGGGCCCTGCCCTTTATCACCGGGACAGTGTGGCCAGGGGCGCGGAAGCACAGTCAGCGTCGCACAGCACAGGCTCCAGGACCCTGGAGAGACAGAACAGCCTCCGTGCAGGCTGCCGGGCTGTGGAGACTTCGAGAGCCCACAGGGCTTCCGCCTGGAGTCTGTGCTGTGCGCACCCAGAAAATCAAAATGATCAGAAGGGCCAGGCTGAGGCCCAGTGGCTCACTGTCCTCCTCACCGGGCTCCTGTCATCAACACTGGGTTGACCAGCTGGGGCTCAAAGCCAGAGCTGGTCTGGGAGAAGCAGGAGGCAGCCCTGCACTTCAGTCCCCAGACGTGCTCCAGGACCCGTTTCAAAAATGGAGGGTGGAGGGAAGGAGGCGGCCAGGTGAGGGGGTGGTGTGACCGTATTTAATTGAACCTCAAGTGAATTCTGAGAGGCCTGGGTGTGACTTCTCTTGCCCTATAAAATTGGGTCCCCTGCAGCAAGTCAGTTCCATCTTTCACAGGGCTGGGCTGGCTGGATGCCCTGGCAGCCCCGGCTGGAGTAAGAGCCTGGCTGTCAGCCACGCGCGTGCCCTGCACTGGACCTGGGGCTGGGACAGGGCACCAGGCAGGCAGGAGGCCTCACCCCGGGGTGCAGAAGGCCCCAAGGGTAGCAATTTACAGAAGCTGTCTCAGTCCTGTACGTAACGAACAGAAACAAGCCCCAGCGCTTGCTGGTCCCCTCACCGTGGCCTGCACCAAACCCTAAGCTGTCCCCTAAAACTTCAGCTGTTTCCACCACCATGGTGACGACCAGAAAGAAAAACCAAAACCCATCTGAAGGGTAATCTTTCAATTGCTTAAAATTAATCAGTGCAAAGTGAGGTAAAAGATCCCCGTTTGTCAGGGCCAAAGCAGGAGGCTCACACAAGCCTGCGTCTCTTGGAGTCCCTCCCCACGTCCCCGTCCTCGACATCCACCTCGCAGCCCAGCGGGGACACCAGGTTCAGCAGAGGGTCCTCAGAGGCACGGCCGAAGAGCGCCAGCAGCAGGGCCACACCGAAGCCCGTGGCTCGCTCACCCTGCAAGCAAAGGGCAGGACAGAGACTCTGGGTGTGGGGCTGCAGCACGGGAGGCGCTCCTGGGGACCCCTCACCTCCTGGGTCCCCTCCACGTGCCCCACAGTCCCCTTCTCAGGAAGGAGATCCTGAGCACCAGCTGGAGCCCAGGGGCCTTCCGTGCTGCTGGCTGGACACACTGAGGGCCAGCAGGCCAGACCCAGGCAGTGGGCAAGGCCCTGTGTGCTCTGCCTCAACCCCGGGAGCTCCTCAGGGTGGGGATGGGTGAGCCGGGGGCCCACGGCCCCCTGTGGAGGACAGGCTGGCTGGGGAAGGGTCACACACAGCAGCCACTCTGTTCCCAGGGAGGATGAGACCTGGGCAGGACAGCGGACTGGAAGTTGGGTCACGGACACAGAAGTTTCTGATGAGCTCGGCCAGCAGCTCCAGAGCCAGAGGGGGACTCTGTTTGGACAAGAGGGCAGGAGCAGCCTGGGCTGGTGGAGAGTGGGGACACTCACGGCATGCACCGGTGCAGCGATGTCCAGGTGGACCCAGACTCCGGGCCAGTCAAAGCCGATGTGGGAGGCAATGAAGAGGCCGGCACAGGAGCTGGGGCTGTTATCTCGGTCCTAGGGAGGCCAGGACACAGTGCCTGTGGGTTGCTCTGGCCGGGCCCTCTCCACCCTGCCCCATCGTCTCTCACTGTTGCCGTCTGCAAGGAGCCCAGGGTGGCTGGGAGGGAGTCAGTGTGGGGAGGCAGCTAAAGCTGGGCTGGGAGGGCCTTGACCATGAGCCAAGGAGTCTGCCCCCACCATAGGCCAATGGGGAAGCCAGCAAAGGGCCTGACGGGGCAACTGAGTCAGACCCAAGACTGGGGGAGAAACCCCTGGCTGTGTGGCAGGGAAGCCAGTGAGTGGCCCATGCTGTCTGGGGTGGCTCCTGTGCCCTGACACCTGCCTCTCAGGCCCTCATCTGCACTGTGGCTGCTTCTGGGGGCCCCTAGCTCCCTGGGTGCACCAGCACCCTGAAGGCAGGGCTCTGCCTGCCCGACTCCACCCAAGTGGCAGGCTCTAGGCTCCAGGTTCCAAACCTACCGCCACCGAGTTCTTCATGTCAGCCACGGCCGAGGTGAACTCGCTGAAGTGCAGTTCGGGGCAGTAGACCAGTGGGTGCACCAGGTCCCCGCACTTCCTGCCCGCCTTCACGCAGGCAGCCTCCCACTCAGCGCTGTTGGTGAGCACCGCGGCGTGGTACTTCCCTGTGGCAATGCCCTGGGCGGGCAGGAACCCGGGAAGCATGGGGACGGGACAGCAGGAGAGAAACACCCAAAAGAGGGATCGAGAGGCAGACAGAGAAATAAGGGAGCCAGAAGAGAGATGGTTGAGAAGGAAAGAAAAAACCACAGGCAGAAAGGACTGTGGCCATGAAGCACAGAGAAGCTGGTTCCCGGCTCTGCGTCCAGCCTGGGCCTCGGCGCTGCCCACACCAAGCTCAACGGGCAGCTCCTCCTCCCTCCTCGTGCCCAGTTCTGAAAACTTCCTGAAGGCAGCCCCCACCCACTGCCTTCCCCACCTCAAGGTCAAGAGAGGGGTGGGGTTCCCGGGTGCCGCAGCTGAGGGGCGGATCCAGGCAGCACTCACCTGAGCCCCCGTCAGGGTGGCCATGTCCAGGATGATGTCAGCCCCCAGGTCCTTGCAAGCATAGGACACGCCATCTGCCAGCACCAACCTGCCCTCGGCGTCCGTGTTGTTGATTTCCACCGTCCTGGGGCATGGCAGAGATCCCCGCTCAGGGACGGCATTCCCTGGGACACTGGCGTGAGCCCCTTTGGAACTGGGAAGACCCCACTTGGAGGTGCCCATCCCGGTGGCTCCCCGAACCCCGACACATTCCCCCACTGGGGGGCTGGGATGGCTCCAGTCCCTACAGCAGTGCAGTGCCTGGAGCAAACGGCTTCCATGGCATCCCTGCCCTGTTGCTCTTGAGTCGAGAGCCAGGGACCAGCCATTTGGCTCCCCCATGCCTCAGTTTCTTCATCTGTAAAGTGGGTGGCATGAACCAGCTGGGCTGGCCTTCAGCACACTGTGCCTGGCACCCGGCAGATGAGGAGGAAGAGCAGGAGATGCGGGGAGGCGCCCACTCAGGCACCAGCTCCTGGGGTTGGGGACGGCTCTTCTCTTCTGAATTCTGGAGCCACTTACTCCTCAGCTTTGACTTTCCAGAGTTAATCTCAAGGGGAAACACAGGGGGTGCCCCCGAGCAGAAAATCTGGGGGTCAGAGCTTCACACACCCAAATAATTCAGGCCTAAATTTTGGAAAGGCCTGTCCTGGTAATGCAGGGTAGACCATGAGCTCCTGGGCCAGGCACTGCAAGGCAGCCTAGCACCTCATCCAGGCGTCATGGGCCCCTCAATGTGAGGTGGTCCTGCTACCGAAGCTCCCCAGCACTCCGGGAAGCAAGGAGCCTGCTGCGGGGCGCCCTCCCAGTGTGCCTGGAGTGAAGTGGCATTGCAGGCCGGGGAGGGGTCACGAGTTCCAACAGTGGGCAGGAGGGAGCGGGAGGGTCAGACGTACTTCCCTGAGTACAACAGGTGGATGTCGTCCGGCCTTGTCGCGTTGGGTCCCACCGAGTTCTCAGCCAAGCAGAACACAGCGTGAAGGTTGTCTTTGAAACCCTGGAGGGAGAAGTGGGCAGAGGCTCCAGTCGTAGGTCATAGGTGTGGGGAGGAGGGGAGGACGAGTTGGGGGTTCTCAGACCCACAGACAGCAGAAGAGAGACAGACAGAGGGCTCCAAGTTGCAGGGACCAGAGCTCGCCCTCCCTGCCATCCTGGGCACAGTCCTGGCAGATCCCAAGGCCAAGGTTCACTGCTGGGGTCTCCTAGCCTCCCCTGGCAGAGCCCACCCACCACAGTGGATGAGCCTGGGCACGGGCTGGGCTGTGGGACTCTCGGGCTGCATGGGCTGGGCAGTCATGAAGCCTCGCCAACCTGTGCCAACGAAGGTGGCCAGCAGCTGCGTCCCCTCAATACACACACACACACACACACACACACACACACGGAGGGGCAGGAAGAGCGCAGGCTCGTGGAAGTTTAGGTGTGAAGTTATAGTTTTCTGATGCCAAAATGAAAGTCATTTGTTCGCTGAGAAACGTACGGCCAGCAGGCGGTAGCGGTTCCTGCCCTGCACGGGCTCTAAGGGTGCCTCCCGACCCCAAGCGGGCCATGCCCGGGCGGCAATGTCAAAATGGAGTGGTGCTCTCAGCCCCCTGTCCCTGCCCTTCCTCTGCTCCCGGAGCCGAATCTTTAACCAGGATACATCCTCCTAGCACGGAGCATGCCTCGAGGGTGCTGACACACAGTTCTATAGGATCCATCTCCTGGAACAGCCGACTCTTCCACCACGGGCGCAGAGCCCTCACCAAAGGCAAACGCTTGGGACGGTGGGCAGGGGCAGCCAGCAGTGCCAGGAGTGGCCAGTGGCAGGTGCTGCAGCAGTGGTGCTGGGCAGGCGGCAGCTGCGAGTCCCTGAGGCCTCCCTGGGCCCCTGCTCAGTCCTTGAGCCTCACAATGGCCCCGCACCCCCACGCAGCACAGGGGAAAGAACTCCACCAGCCTCAGGGTGATGATCTAGGGGCCACCTGTCAGCTCCACAAGGGCCCTGAGTCCCCCGCTCCCACTCTCGCAGCCTAGCCTGTGTCAGGGACATGGGGCAGGGGCTTCAGGACCCTCAGCCTCCTCCTTTCAGAGCTCCTCCCCAGATACCCCAGCACTGACATTCCATCTGTGTGTACAGTGACCACAGCTTGTCCCTGTGCTGAGACCTCCTGCAGTCATTCCAGGGGACAGTGGGTGTTTGGGAACAAATGAATAAATGACAGCATGACCCTAAGGTCACAGGATGAGGCCATGGGGCTCCAAGCCACAGACACCACAGAGATGAGCTCCACTAACAAAGGACGGGAGCCCTGAAGTCCTCCCAGAAAGCAGGGTTCTAGATCTGTGGCCTGCCAGGGAAAACAGGTTTCCCAGAGCAAGTAGAGGCAGCACCTCCTGGGCAGGCACGTGGGACACGAGGAGAAGGAGGAGGGATTCTCAAATGGATGCTTTCCGCCTCCCAGGGAGGGCTGCTACCCACTGAAGGCTGGGCCCTGCCCCCAATTTCTGATCCAGCAGGTCTGGGGCAGAGCTGAGAACCCACATTACTAACAACATGGGGACCCCACTTGAGAAGTGCTGGCTTAGAGGACGAGCGAGTGCAGCCCCGGTGCAAACAGTGCTGATGTCTCCACGGCTAGATGATGTGACACAGAGACAGCGCAGGCACGGCCCTGCCCTCGCGGCCCTCACGGCCAGTCTGGGGGGGTCTCCCATCACCAGGGGCGACGGAAAAAATCCAGGACTCAGCAGAGCTGGAGGTAAGCCCTGGAGCTGTCAATGTTCACACACTCCCTGGGTGTTCCCTGGCACAGTCAGGACTTGCGGGTCTAACAGAAGAGGGTGGCCAAAGATGGGCTGCACACTGAGTGCTTCAGGGACAGCGTGGGAAGGCTCTCCAGTGCCATGCCGGGGCTTGGGCCTGGTCACCCAGGGCAGCCAAGGGTTTGGGGTAGGTAAGTAGGGCAGGGGCTTGCTTTTTTTGGTGCCAGGGTTGGAGGGTCGCTAACACCCCCAGAGCCCAGGGCCACCGCGCTCCTGGCGTACCCTTCCATCTTTGGAAGGCTAGGCTAGGGAGGTAAAACCGTGGCTGATGAGTCCGTGCACACTCTTCATTGGCCTGTTTCTTTAGACAGGGTCTCGCTCTGTCTCCCAGGCTGCAGTGCAGCAGTGGGATCTTAGCTCACTGCAGCCTCAACCTCCCAGGCTCAATCAATCCTCCCCCACCTCAGCCTCCCAAGTAGCTGAGACTACAGGTGTGCGCCACCACGCCTGGCTAGTTTTTAAATTTTCTTTTGGTAGAAACGGGGTCTCGCAAGGTTGCTATGGGTAGTCTTGAATTTCTGGCCTTCAAGTCATCCTCCTGCCTCCGCCTCCCAAAGTACTAGGATTACAAGCATGAGTTGGCCGCTTCATTTGTTTAATAAGCACTTTTTATGACCCCAGGGACATCTGGGCTCCATGGGAAGGTCACTCAGGCAAGAGAGGAAGGGGGCCCGGCCAGGCCTGGGGTTCGGGGGTGGTGACTTGGCAAGACCAGTCACCAGAGGCAGCTCTGCTGCAAAGAAGGGCTGTGGGAGGGGTACACACAACAATGCATGCCCCTGCCATGAGCTTCTGCCTGCCACATGCCACGCGGGTCTAGGCCAGGATTCCTCACTCGGCCAACCACTCATGGGGCTCTGGAGCCAAGGCAGGCCCTGAGCAGAGAACATGGCTGGACCTTGTCCTCGGGGCCTCCCAGAGCAGCCCTGATGAAGGCAGGAAGCTCTGGGGGCCCAAGAAGAGCCTGAGGGCAGAGTGGGGACAGGCGCCCGCTCGGGAGACTCAGATAGGAGCATGGCGGTGCCTGTGACGGGACGGACCAGGGAGAGGGGAGCACCCGTGGGGCACACCCAGGACACCCCTGCAGAGGGTGGGCAGGGCCCCACTCACCTGCTTGATTGCAGCTCTGAAGGCCCCCAGGACGGCCGCGGCACCCCCGCAGTCTCGCTTCATCCCTGGCATGGTGGTCTGCAGGTGGTAGAGAGAGACCCGGACAAAGGTGAGCCGTGAGGTCCAGGCCCGGCAGCAGCAGCCCCCCACCCCCAGCCAGCCCCACGCTAGGCCCCCCCTTCCCCGGCTCCCAGGCCTGGGCAGCCCCCACACCAGGCCTCCTGGGCATCCACAGAATTCAATGCACCTCCTATTGGCCAAGCGGGGTGTTCTCCAGGACTCTTTGCTATGGATGGTGGGGTTCCCTTTTGTTTTGACAGAACTATGGGGCTATCAAACAGTAACTGCTTGGAGGGGGAACCCAAGGAGATACCCGGAGTTGCAGAATTCACCGTGGCCGGGCTCTGACATAGCCACAGAGACCCCGTGCTTTAAGGCCGGGCACCCTCACCTCAGTCCTGGGCTGCCACACCGCCTGGGGGTCTGTCTGCAGGGACCCTCTCTCTCCACTCCTCTGCACAGTGGGAGAAGGAAGCTGAGGTCCAGGGAGCCTCTGGGGCTTGCTGGAGGTTCCTGGCCAGCACCTCGGGGACCTGGGTGGGCTTGCTTGCTTCCTGCACTCATTGCAGATTCCTTTTGAGCTTATGGTGGGGAGGAAGCCTGAGGGGCTGCTGCCGCAATGCAAACCTGCCCTGGCCACCTGTCACCCCCCAGAACAGGGCCTAGCTTCCTCTCCCTGGCATTTAGAGGCCTTTACCGCCTAACGAGACTTAGGCTCAGCATTCTCTGCCCTTCATCACAACTTTGAACGATGGTGAGGGTTGATGTTCGCCAAAATCAGTCACATCCACCCCCACTGACACCACCAGCAGCGAGGACACTTGTCGCTCCCTCATGTCACTGCCAGGTCTACCGCCAGATGAAGGGACCACCTTTCTACTGAAAATAAGTCATCTCTTCCTAGCTAATCTGCGAGAAAGTACAGGATTGTTTAAATGGAAAAACAGGGCCTCCGATCTGGAATCAAACCATGTGCAAAATGGGTCACAAAGAAATGCCTGGAAACGGCTGCTCACTGTACACCATGTCTCCCCCATCACAGCTGCCAGCTCCTTCCCAGCTGCAGGCAGAGCCAGGACCGGGCTTGCAAATACAGCTCAATGGATTGTGCAAAGTTTCACCAGCCCTCATACATTGTTTCTGTTTTTATAGAAGAAACCATTTTTGCAGTGATTTAAGATGGTCTCTGCCTTTCTCACTGGGCTGACACTTACAGCCCCTGTGCTGGAGTATCAGGCCACAGTCCCAAAGAGGTCGGGGAGCCGCTGTATTGGTTTCCATGCCCTCTGGGAAAGGGAACCAATGCCAATTTCACGTTAGAATTTCCTTGCTGAAGCAGTAAAATTAATTTTTAAAACTCTCAACCCTTGGGTACAATACATTTTCCACATTCTGTGTGAGTCCTAACGCACTCCTGCTCTTGCTGACGGGCGGTGGTCGCTCAGAGCAGAAGCTCAGCTGTGATTGCTGGGGCAGTTCTGAGCTCCATGAGCCACTTTGGCCACGACACCGTTTTTACTTGAAAGAAAAACTGACAGACAAATGGCACTTAATTGGATTTAGGTATCTGGCAGATATTTCCCAGAAAAGGAACAAACTCAGCCTCTTACTTCCAGAAACAGCTGACATTATTTATTGCCAGTGGTATACATTTAAGCTTTAAAGCAAAAATCAGAATTTTGAAAATCTTTCTCCTGTCACCATGACAACTTCCTCATACTCAACCTGACTTTTCTGATGAGATGGATGGTGATATTAAGTGATTTTTTGATACTATATAATGTCATGTGTCAAAAATTTGAATTTCTGCAGAACTCTTGAACCAATATTTTTCAAGTGAACATGCATATTACAAAAACCACATGTTCAAAGTAAGACCGAACAGTGGCTTTAACTGCCACGGAGCACCAACGTCTACTCATGAGGCTTCAGAGTCCATGTTATAACCAGCCTTTAAGAAGCTACCACTTGCTGAGTTTTGGTGTAATAGCAAAGAATGTTCATAGTTAGCTGAAAAAGGTACTGAAATCCTTTTCCCTGTTTCAACTATAGAATGTGAGAGGCCAGATTTTCTTGATAAAGTTGAACTGAAGCAACACGTTTCCACAGACTAAATCGGAAGCAGATGCCAGGTCCCTAGCTGTCTTCTATTAAGTCACTGACAGGATTTGTGAAAATGTACAACAATGCTACTCTCTCAGTACATTATTTCTTCCTTTTGGAAAATGCTTATCTTCATAAAATTATATCATTTATGATAACATGCAATGGATTTATATGCTATTTTTAATGAATTATACATGTTATAAATTTCTCACTCTTAATTTCCAGTAGAATAAATATCAATAGACAACATTCTTATACACAAAGCCTCTTTGGGGTTGGTACTTGTTAAGAGGGTAAAGCGGTCTCCAGTAACGCATTTGAGGCCTGCTAGTCCAGACTGATCTTGAGCTGCCCTTGAAATCTTTGAAAAGCGAGCTGTGATTTTTCTTGCAAAACTGGGAGCTGGGCTGGCTCCACCCAGCTTGCTTTTTGAGGAGTGACCATTTCTGCACCATTTGCTCTAGACGCAGCCACTGGGGAGAATGCCTGCTGCAGTCACGTTTCACACCAGGCCCTTGGGATGAGATTGTGAGTGCCTTCAGGTCAGGATTGGGGTCTCTCCTTCAATGGCTGGAGCCTCAGTGCCCACTCCACATAGTAACAGCTCAGGAAAGGCCTGCTGGTTGATCCCAAATCCACGTAGAACAGTTCCAAGTGCAGCGGCGAAGATGGGCTGGTTTAAAATAAAAAACCAGGTATTGTTTCACTGGTGCCAAAACACCCAGCTCTTCCTTGTAGTATGGTGTCTGCAGACCAGCTGGACCCTGGGAATAGGCAGGGGCTATAGTCTCATTTTCAGAAGGTGATCTGGAGCCATGGCAAATGCCCTACTCTCTGGCAGTTCTACCAGCCACCCTCAGACCACAGCTTCCCCGGAGCTGTGCGGCTATGGCCTCTAGGAAAGGCCGGTGTGGTCAGGTTTTCCCTTTGTGTCAATTTCGAGGCCAGGAGCTGACTTACTGCATAGGTGCAGCCACAGCCTCATGAGATGAAGTCAGGTGCAGTATTTTCCCTAAGTGACTAGAGTTAGCGCCACAAGCAAACAAATGAATTCCCAGGAAGCTCATCTTCTCACACTGGTCCACAACAAACCGACATCAAACACAAGCATCTGATCCACAGAGAAGAGGGTCCACAACTCTACCAGCCAGAATGTAGCGGCTTCCAGGATGACTGACCGCAGGTATTGAGGGTGTGAGGGTGGGGGCAGCCAGTACCAGGTGCAGGCAGTAAGGGGTGCACTATCTGTGGCGAATTTAGGAATCATAATAAACCAACTAGAAGTCAGTTTGCTTATTACCACCATGTGCTGGTATCTCTGAACAATGTCAGCAATAACATATTCCTCCTCCAAAAATCTGTTGTTGGTTGAAGTTTAAAAAATTGCTGTGGCTACAGTTGCATTTTAATCTTACAAATAAAAGCTTCAAATTCCCCAATCTTTGTTACTTATCCTGAAAGTAACATTACATGGATGTTAACAGTGACCCGACACACAACTGGCCCTGACACTCGCGGAGTCTACTACCCACATTCCTTCTGAGAATCGCTCTGACAGTCAGATCCTGTGGCCTGGCTCTGGGCACAGTCGGGGCCTCCAGGGCCTATGATTTCCTACCTCCTGGTGTCGAAACAGAGGACCCAAAATAAAACACAAGAGCACGGGATGGTCAAAACGAAGACGCGGAACCTGAGTTCCTTCAGTTCCCTCATTCCATGTGAACACTTGGAGTTACTGTGTCCAAAATGTTTTTGTTCCACAGACATCTGAAAGCCACAAGAATCCACCCTGAAGAACTGAACACATGGTGGGTGTTGTGATTGCTGGAATTTACTGTGAAATGGGATTTTTAGGAATCTCTGCCAAATGATACCGTATGAAAGACTTTTCCTAAGTATCTGTGTATCTGCTGCCTCACGTGATTGGAGCTCTTCAAAATCAAAATTAACAGAGAGTATTCTTGGACCAACTGTGAATGAAGATAGCTGACAAAGCTGATTCCTCCACCTACTGAACATACATTAGTAAAGAAGATCAATTTAAATGAAATCATTGTCAAATGTGTAGATGCTAAGACCCAAAGCCAGAAACATTCATTCCACCATCTATTACTCCAAGAAACCCATAGGGAGGCATGTTTTTTTCTATTAAAAAAAAGATACATGAATGCTACTTAAGTGTTAATCCATTTCTGTTGTCTTTGAAGTACAATATTTATTTTCTTTTTAATTTTTTTTTTACTGGCATGATAATAGGTATGGAACTTAATAATAGAAAATGTTTTTTTTTTTTTTAAAGAAAAAAACCTTTTTATGATTAGTTTAATTTCCTGCCTTGTTCTAAACAGTTTTGTGGTTTAGAGGAGGGATGGGAACTACTCATCCATTCCGGGTATGAAATAAACTAGGCGTGCTGGAAAGCAGAGCACAGCGAGCTGCACCAGCGCCACCCTGAACGGCAGCTAACACCAGGGCTCAGTGTCAGCAAGGCAGCAGCAAGTGGTGGGGCCTGCCACGAACCAAACTGGAGAATGGGCAACGCCAGGGGCAGGCCCGCTAGCTGCAGGGGAATGCTGCCAGGTGGGAACAGAACGCCGGCAATGGCAGACCTGAGTTCACAAAAGGCCGGACATCCAGGCTTTGATGAGAATCCTTCCTGGTTTCAAATATGGGTAGCTAATTCAAAGTTTAAAAACGCCAGGCCTCTGTGAGCCTTGCGGGCTGCTAGTTTGCAGTGTCTGTTCCACATGCACTCCCTGCTCCTTCCAGACCTCCTGAGGCACACACTTCCCAGTCTGCTCCCTCCCTGTCCTTCCCAACCCAAGACCGAGCACAGCTGCTCACACGGTGTTCACACGGTGTGTGGGATGAATGGATGGAGATGGTGGCAGGAGGGAAGGTCTTGCTGCGGCAGGCCGACTAGGCCACGACCGGGGCTCCACAAGCATCTGTCCTCCTGGGATGGCAGGACAGAAAGCCACACCACGGGACGGGCATCTAGGGACACCTCACAGGGATGTTCCCGGGTGACTCGCTTCTGTGCTGCATCCAGATTCCCCTCGCTCTTGGGGGTCACGTGCCTTCGGAGGGTCTTGTGTGGCCACCCTGAGCGTTTTCTCTGTGGGGACCATGGCAGACTCAGAGACACAGGCGTCCCCTCGCCCTTCCCTTCCTCGGACAAAGCCCCGCAGCTGCAAGCCCTGCCTCCCTGGCCCTGCTTGCCATTCCTTCGGTCATTTCCGGGGCTGCTCTCGGGCCCTGGCCAGGCTTTTGTTTCCAGACCCTTCTGAAGGGTGGGCATGGAACCCAGGGGGCCACGTGAAGTTGTCGCCTCAGCATGGGAACTGGCCCTGTGGACTCTCCCTGAACCCACCCCAACCCAGAACCCCCAGAAACGTTGCTGTCCCCCACCCCATGACACCTCTGAGAGGGCTGGCTGGACCCAAACTGGGCCCCTCCCCACCCCCACAGCCCTCTGGAGAGCTGGCCCTGCACCTCACCTTCCCTTTGATGCTGAGGCCCCCAGTGTCATAGACGATGCCTTTGCCCACCCAGGCGATGGTCTGCGTGGCTCCGTCTGGGGTGTGGCTGAGGATAGCCAGGGCTGGAGGATGCAGGGCGGCTTTGCCGACCCCATAGATTCCTATGGAAAGCGTGGGGAGAAGTGGGTTAGGCTCGGGCTGAGCTGAGTGGGGAACTCCCAGAGGTCCCTGGACCCCCCCCACTCTGGCCGCTGGTGTTTCTCCTGGAAAGCCGCCTGCCTGAGCCTGGGGCTCCCTGCCCCTTCTCCTGCTCCTGGCCAGTGTGGGATTGAGGAATGCAAATTACCTCCAATGCCTGAGACTGCAAACAAATTCTATGCAATGTATTATTAGGCAAGAAAACCCACTGAGGGAAAAAATATTGTATCCTTTCCAGAAAGAAAAGAACAGGATTGCAGAATGAAATGACTTTTGGATAATGCCTCACGGCTGCCCCAGCCCATGCTCGTCCCCACTTCCTGAATCCTTTGAGCACTCAGGGACTGCACCGCCCTTTCACACTCGCTCCCACAGTCTCTGCACCACTGCCTCCTTGGTTTACATGACACATCTTATCAAGAAAGCTGTGGCCCGTGTATGTGCAGTCTGTGGCTCAAAGTCCTGCAATAATTGAGTCAAATAATCATAGCAACAATGGTGAGAGCTAATCATGGCCGCCTGACAAAGTCCAACTCATCCCGTAAGATCCACAGCAAATGCCACCTCCTCTGTGGAGCTTTTCCTGACACAACTGGCCTCTCCCTCCACTTGTAAATGGCTTCTGTCTAGGTAGACACCACCAGGATGGCCCCTGTGACCCCCGTGTCTGGGTATTCATGTCCTTGTGTAGTCCCTCCCCCTCATGTGGGCAGGTCCTAATGTCCCACCTCCAACCAAAAGAAAAAGGTAGAAGTGATGAGATACCACTCCTGGGATTGGGTTACAGAAAAAGATGGGAGTTTCCATCTTGTTTGCTCACTTTTCATCCCTGTCTCTCACTCAGAGACCTCGTTCGGAGGGCAGCTTATACCGCGAGGAACTGCTGTCCCCAGCTAATGGCCTGTGAGGCCCTAAGACCTGCAGCCTGTTGTGAGCCTGCCTGGAAGCACATCGCAGGCCCCAGGCAAGCCTTCAGATGACTGCAGCCCCAGCCAACAACCTGACAACAGCAGGCAGAGACCCTGCACCAGGGGAGGATTCCCCAACCCACAGCCTGGTGAGGGGGTAAGTGTTGTTGCTTTCAGCTGCTATCTTCTGAGTAATTTGTTTTGTAGCCTACATAACAGAGACAGCCGCCTTCCCCTCGCCAGTCTACAAGCACCATGGGGCAGCTGAGTCATACTTATCTGCCCCTCTGGCTCCAGGGCAATGGGGAAAGGTGGGTCTGGGGACTTGTGGAAGGCCTGTCTGAGGAGGGGGCATCTGAGCTGAGATGCTCTGGTTGAGATGACCTCCACCAAAGATATATCTTGGGGGAAAGTATTCCAGATAGGGAGAGCCATCCACACACAGGCCCCGCCTGCCATGATGTGAACTTGTGTATTCAAGGAACAGAAAGGCCCTGCTGAGCCAGTCCCAGGAGTAAGGGTGTGCAGCACGCAAGGACGCTGGAGAGGCTGCAGGCAGGGAAGGACTTGGATCTAGCAGCTTCCAGAATCCAAATCAGAATCTGGATTGCCCCCCCTTCTCCTCCAGGGATGGCTGCTTCCCAGGGTCTGGCACTGGGCTTGGACACAGGCTGATTCCTTTCAGGTCACAAGCAGGATGAAGTTTGGGACAATGTGCCATGTGGCCTGCCAACCCCCCTGTCACCCAAGTGCTCCTGGTCACTGCCTGAGGCCAAGACCTGCAGGGATGCAGCCCCCACCCACCTCCAAATCCTCTCGTCTTCAGTTCTTCATCCCGGATGACGGTTGGGATGATCCCCAGCTCCTTTCCAACTCTGTTAATCTCCTGGACATGTTCATGGAAAAAACAACAACACAACGACACATGAAGATGGCTGGAAACACGAGAGGCCGAGGCTGGGGCCAGGGATGAACTGCTGCCTGTGCGGAGTGGGGGAGCCGGGCTTGGGAGCCAGCTTCGCGTGTGATGAAACCCAGGAGAGCGGGGCTCACCCTCCACACTCTCTCATTTCCTGCAGCTCTGGCTGCAGTCCTGCCAAGGGGCCTTGAAGAGGAGGCTCTGTCCTCCCCACACACCCTTTCCTGAGACTTCCTAGAGCTAGGCGGACAGCAGCACTCCATCGAGGGCAGCCCTGAGGCCACATCAGGGTGGGGACAGCCCCTGGTTTCCTCTGGCTCTCCTGGGGGTCTATGACACCCACCCCAGCCTGGTCCCGCCCCCGGCATGATGACCCACAAACCTCGAGGAAGGTGTCGGTGTTCATCTCATTGCAGGGTGTGTCCACGATGCGGGCTGCTAGCCGCACGCCGTCTGTGGCATTTGCTAAGCACTAGGAAAGAAAAGGCCATCACTGGGGTCCTGGGACCAGGTGGGAGGCAGATGTTCTCCACTTGTCCATCCCCCAGGAACACAAAGGCATCAGAGGCAAATGCCACCCACAAGGCCATTGACAGGGCAGCAAGGGGAGAGGAGAGAGGGAGCATGGCTCTCACTGCCGCCCCCACCCCCAGCAACCCAGGGCCACCAGCCACCTGTAGAAAGAACCTTCAGCACAGCCACCACCTTGTGCCTCCACAAGGATATAGGAGTCCCCAGCCTGGGGTCCTGCCCTTCCGTATCTGGATCCTTTCCAAGCCCCGTGTCCTGTTTCTCCCTTCACCCTAGCTACAGCTGAGGGTAGGTGGCCCCTGAGTACGCCCTGAGCTTCCCACCCCTCACCTCTGCAGATCCCATAGCCCTTTCCCTCCCACCAAGATCCCAGTCATCCTTCGAGGCACTTCTCATAGGCCATATCCACCAGCAGCTTTTCCAGATCCTCCCCACCAAGCAGAAGCACTCTACATCCTGAGCGCTTGAACCCGCTGGCCCTCCCGGACGCCCTCCCTCTGGGCCACTGCTTTCCTCACGAGTCCCACGCAAGTCCCTCATGAACCCTGCAAGACAGATGGGGGTCTGGCTGCCCTAGTGCTGTCACTTGACACAGCACGGTTCTGGGCATGAAGGGGAGGGACACAGAGGGAGGTCTCGCCTCATGGAGCTGACGTGTCCACCCAGGAGCTGAAAACACAGGCCCTGCTTGCCCGGCAGGGCTTCAGAGCCCACACTCGAAGGCAGGGCAGAGAGGGGCATGTGCACCAAAGCACACGTTACATGGGTCCCAGAAATGTGTCCTTCAGCCCTGGCCTGGGCCATTCTTTGCCTTCTCATGTGTGTCTCACATCTGCTCTGGGAGCCTCACTCTCTGCTGAATCTGCGGCATCCCTGTCCCCTACCGTGCACCCCAGGCACAGAAGCTTCAGACAGCTGGCTGCTTGCGCGGCCTCCCTCGCTCACCAGAAAGACAATATTAAGAGAAAAGCAGCGCCGTTTTGCGGGGGTGCAGGACAGCATCGAGTTTATCATCCCTGCCTCTAGTCTCATAATGTCAGAGCAGCAAGCGCCGGGTCGATACCGCAGCCTGGCCACCTCCCCCGCCCTGCCGAGGTAATTAAACCCCAAAGCCTCAAAGGTAGAGACCTGGAACTTGACAGCTCCGATATGAATGTGCCTGTGCCGTCCCTGCCGCCTGTCAGCGGGTTTTGTCTGTGAGGGCATGTGGGGACCAGACAAGGACTGTCTGAGAAGTGCGTCAATGCTGTGTGACTTGCCTCCAAGGAGGCCAAGTGTCACCTGGAAGACCCCAGACCACGGCAAGCTTGGGGCTCTGACGCAAGAGCGCGTCTGAGGGAGGCAGGGCAGGGCTGCGGGTCCCTCCACCAACACACAGCCATGCTGCCCTGGGGAGGGGTGTCTCTTCCCACGAGGGGAGGGCCACTCATTCTGTCCATGTGTGCCAGGCACCATGCGAGACTGATAATTCAGAGATGTCCAAGGGAGTCAAGCTCAGCAGAGACTCACAATGCACAGTCCCAGTCTCTGCTACAGAAGAGGATGAGGCCACAGGACGCAGAAGGGACAGGGTCCTGGGTGGGGACTGGAAGGTTCTCACAGGGAAGAAAAGGGAGAAGCTGAGTACAGGCCACAGGAGTGTCAGATGCTGGTGTGCTCGGGACCCAAGAGGGCTGAGTGGTGGCAGCTGGAGCTGAACACCTGGCTATGCCCTTTGCTGGCGTGGTCCCGGTGAGTCACTCAATGTCAGCAGGCAGTTTGCTCAGCCCTAACCTGGGGACAACAGGACGTATCTCACAGGACTGTGGAGTATACCAGCATGTGCTGTGTGCACACTCTTGCCTTGACTGTGGGGCATGACAGCTGACAGCACTCAGAAGATGCCACCTTGCACACACTCGGATGCACCTTTGGAAGGTGAGCGAAGCAGGAGCTGGAAGGAGGCCATCTGTGGCAGGGTGACCAGGAGACTGCTGCCACAGCCCAGGAGAGCACCTCAAGGCATGGCACTGGGCAGAGCAAAGACAAGAAACAGGACACACTGGCTAGTTGGGACCAATGGGGTTGGGGGCCACAGGGACTCACTGCCCCACTGCTTCCATCACCAGATGTTTTATTGGGCCTTTGTCATGTGTGGGGTCGGGTGCTGGGATCATTGTGCACAAGACCAGGTCCCTGCCCTCTGGGGACTCCCAACCTAGTGGGGAGCACAGGAGATCAACAAAGATGTGACATGTCTTATAGTAATAGTTGAGCTGACAAATGGGAGGGTGGTGTTAGCCAAGAGGGCCAGGCCTCCCTGGGGAGGTAATGTGGGCAGAGACCGTGCTGGGCTGGACAGGGAAGGACCCCGGCGCAGGAGCATGAGCAGGAGTGGGTGTGGCCAGTCTAAGGGACAGCAGGAAGTCCACAGAAGGGGAAGGGACCAAGGGTAACAGAGGTCAGGGTGCCCTGCTATCCTTGGAAATAAGGGTGATGCTTGAGCCCCCAAGTGGGCTCTGCGGGCACCCCTGCCCACCTGGACAGCAGGCCTGGAACTCAGAAGGAAATTCCTAAAGACAGAAGAAGCAGATGCTGGTGTCTGACCCTGAGAGGACTGAGCAGGTCGGAACACTGGAGAGGCCATGAAGAGGATGCCGAGAGGTGGCGACAGTCTGGGGAGCAGCAGGAGGGAGGGAGACTCTGGACGGGGCAGATGCATTTCAAGGAGGGATGGCAATGCCCTATCCAGCAGTCCTTAGACAACAATGTCAGGATGGGGGCAAAAACTATGTTTCCACGGGTTAAGAGGAAAAAGAGGATTAAGAAAGCAAACCAGTTAGACTTTTTAAAAAATTCGGAGATGAAGGAAAAAAAGGGGAGCTATCTCATGCTGGTGAAGATGGAAAAGTTCGGGTTGAGGGGCAGTGGTTGCAGGCCTCAGAGAGGACACGGTAAAAGAAATGAGGTGTGGCCCAAGCGCCGGTGTGGGAGAGCTCGCCGCCTAGGGTGAAGGTGACAGCCTTCCAGAGCCAGAAGTGAAGAATGAGCTCTGACACATGAGAAAAGACAACCTGGGTGGCGCTGTGGGCTCGGGGACTGGAGGTGGCAGGCGCAGAGGCCGGGACCGCTGCCGTGAGGAAGGGAGCCTGATGTCAGGCCCATCCAAGGATCTGGAGCTGGGAAATCACTTCCGGCCTTGCAGCCTCCAAAGGATCATTCTCAGCATCGAGTGAAATAACACATGTAGAAGTACTCCCTGTAAAGGGTGCAGCAACACACATGTACACACACCACTCATGCACACACCAGCACTCACACACACAGCAACACACGCCACACACACCAGCACTCATACACAGAAACACACACACACAC
>NC_045453.1:31444127-31446914 GCF_002776525.5 Piliocolobus tephrosceles | reverse complement strand
CCAGCACTCATACACAGCAACACACGCCACTCATGCACACACCACTACTCACACACACACAACACATGCCACACACACACCATACACACACCACTCATGCACACACCAGCACTCACACAGTAACACATACCATAGATACACCACACACACCACTCATGCACACACCAGCACTCAGACACACACAGCAACACACGCCACACATGCACACACCAGTACTCAAACATAGCAACATACACACCACACACACCACTCATGCACACACCAGCACTCATATATACACACAGCAACACACACCACACACACCACTCATGCAAACACAAGTACTCAGACACACAGCAACACACACCACTCATGCACACAGCACTCATACCCACACAGCAACACACACCACACATAACACTACACACACACCACTCATGCACACACCAGCACTCAAACACACACCCCACACATACACACACACCCCACACACCACTCATGCACACACCAGTACTCAAACACACACAGCAACACACATTACCCATGCCACTCATGCACACACCAGCACTCATATCTACACAGCAACACACACCACACACACCACTCATGCACACACCAGCACTCACACACAGAAACACACACACACACACCACACACACCTCTCATGCACACACCAGCAAACACACACAGCAACACACACCACACACACACCACTCATGCACACACCAGCACTCAAACACAAACAGCAACACACACCACACATGCACACACACCCCACACATACAACACATGCACATACATACACGCACAGCAACACACACCTGCATACATCACACACACACACACAGCTCACATAAGCAGGCAGCATTATTTGGAAAACAGCATGGACGTTCCCGGCACTGATTACGTGCTCAACAAACACTGCCTGTATACAACAGAATCCTGAAGTCACAGACCACGCTGAGGCAGAGGGAGGAGGCCTGGGTTTGGAAAAGCCTCTGCAGCTTCCCAGGAACCAAAGCAGCCAGCCCCGCTCCTGCCCCCGCAACAAGCTTTTCCCTTTCCCGACCTCCCTCCCACCTCCCCGATCTTGCCCGGGCCCAGGGGCAGGGTCTGCCCTTCCAGACACCCACCTGCAATGTGGACACCTCCACCGGCCCGTTGTCTTGTCCTACCAGGAAAAACTCCACGGTGACGGTCTTCTTCTCCAAGCGCCGAGAAGCACCTGAGCGGTGGGTGAACAGCGGGAAGGCCCGGGCCAGGGCACAGGCGGAAGCAAACACCTCCGGCTGCTCGCAGACCATCTGCGGCACAGGGGGAGACAGGATAAGGGGTGCAAGGGCCGCCACCAGGAAGTGCAGGGAGCTGCTCTTTGAACGCCTCCGGAACATCAGTTCCTTTGCAGATGACATCTAGACAGAGATGTCCCACAGCAGCCGCCACCCCATCCCTCAGGTCACCCCAGGAACCATGGAGCCACCATTGGTCATGCTCCGAGAGAAATAACACATTGGCCACCAGATGTCAACAGCCTGACCAGCCAGGAAAATGAGGGTCAGAGGGACAGACACTAGGTGGGCCTCAGGAAATCTAGAGTTGAGTCTCTGATTTGCCACCAAAATTAATCTGGGGCAAATCCCCGCGTCTCTCTGGACCTGTTTCCCCGTCTACAGGGCAGGGATTATCATGTCCACAGCCCTCCGGCGGCGTGCGCTGCAGTCTGTGCAGGGCTGTGAGCTCCCCAGGCCCGAGTTCACCGCCGCCCGATTAGGAGCACCGCGGCTGCCTCCTCTCGAAGCACTCACCACAATGCAGCGATGTGCTCCGGGCGGCAGGCAGGTCCGCACCAGCCGCGTGATGAAGTGGGCGGCTGAGGGGCTGTTGTGCCGGCTCACCCTGCAGGGCAGGGCAGCCACAGTGGCGTAGTTCAGGTAGAGGGGACAGCTGTCCGTGGGGTTGGGGTTGAGCGTGCTCAGGGCAGCCTGCCAGAGCTAGATCAGAAGGGAGAGACAAGAGACAGAGGCTTCAAACGGCGGCCCACGTGCCAGGAGGCCCTGCCCTGCGGCCACGACCACGCCTGCAGTCCTGGAAGGGCACTGCGCTGCTCCCCGCCACCGTTGTCCCATCCTTAGGGAGATGTGTCGCCTCTCTGCGGAGCTAACTGTCTCTAGGCTGGCTCGCATCCCCCTGGTGGGATGAAGCCACCAAGACTGGAAGGGCAAGGCTGGGGGCTGCTTTGCTTCCAACACTCGGATAGGCCTTAGGCGGCTTCCACCAGAGAGGGGGCAGGGCCAGGTGTCCCCAAGTAAAGGCAGCTGGGGACACTGCCATGGGAACTTCTGGAAGCCAGGGCCTGTCGCCAGGCAGGGCCGACGCGCGGCCCTGGAAGCGGCCGCGTCTCCCCGCCCAGTCCGCAGGTGTCGCGGCCTCGGGGGGCGCAGGGCTGGGCTGACAGGAGGACACAGCGCCGCACCGGCGACAGGGCCTAGGGCTGGGCCTCCGCGGGCGAGGACTGGCCTGGCGGCTGAGGCCGTCAGGGAGGCGGCCCAGCCTCGTTGGGCCCGGCCCGGCGGCGGCGGGGGTGCGGCGGGCGAGGCGGGGCCTCCGCGGGCCGCCCGGGCCTGGGCTTCCGCGGCGCGGGGCGCATGGCGGCCGGCGGCCCGCTCACCTCCTCGGTGACTCGGGGCTGCAGCTTCCCGCGGACGTGGCTCCAGGGCACGCGGTGCAGGTGGTGCAGCTGCCCGAGCAGCAGCAGGGGCCGGCTCTGCGGGTCCGAGTCCCCCGCGCTCGCCTGGAACTGCAGCCCCA
>NC_045453.1:31429800-31439127 GCF_002776525.5 Piliocolobus tephrosceles | reverse complement strand
GGCCCCGTTCGCCCCGCTCCGGCCCGGGCTCGGCGCCGCCCCGGCCCTGCCCGGCAGCCCGCGGGCCCCGCCTCCCCCGCCGCTCCGGGCTGCTCGCGAGACGTGCAGGGCCCGCCCGGGGCGCGAGGGGGCGCCGGCCAGGCCGGGCGGGAGGGTGCGGGCAGGCCCGGGCGGGAAGGCCCAAAGTCGGCCCCGAGGAGGCCCCGCCGAGCAGGGCGCTCGCGCCGGCCTCCAGCGGCACCGCCCCTCGGCCCAGCAGCCCGGGCAGCCCTGCCCAACACGCGGGGCGACGTGGCCCGCCAGGCAGCACCTCCTGGACAGGCCCGGCCTCCAGTGGGGCCTGGGCAGACGTAGGCCCAAGCCCACCCTACGCAGTTCCGGCCCGATCAGGCCTCAGGCCGACCCCAAACAGGTCCCCCGAGGTCCCAGAGCAGCCGCTTTTGATCCCCGGGGACCCCACACCCTGGCCACCCATCAGGCCGGAGGGGCCCAGTGACTCTTGGACTTGAGTCAGGTCCTTTTGTCCCACTGCCTGGCATGGTGGGCACAGCGTGGACCGTCACTTCCTCCTGACTTAATCGGAGGTTCCCTGGCGTTTATCAGACCCCGCTCTGCCAGGCACTGCCCTGGATGAGAGAGTGTGACAGGGACGTGGCTTTCCATCCAGGGCACTGCTGCTGGGATGGCCAGTTACAAATCCAGGCACTGCCTGGCTGCGTGGCGGGCCTTCCCGCCCACCCCTTTGCAAGAAGGGTCATCTGGCACAGTCTAAGCAGGAAAGAAGGGAAGAGATGAGACGAGGAAGGAGCAGGGTGACCCGAGTCACCTCAGTCGCCTTGCAGGGGAGGAAAGGCCATCAGAGGGTGTGGGGCAGGAGCCGGGTGGTGGAGGAGCCGGGGGTGAGTGCTGAGTGGATGGTGGAGGCAGAGGGTCCCACCCACAGGGTCAGATGCAAGGGTCAGGGAATGATGATGCATTGGGGAAGCTCCACGCAGGAGTCATTTAAAAGCAAAAATCTGTTACCCAAGATCCTGATTGCTCAAGGGCCTTTGGTTGGTACCTTTCTCTGTTTCCTCCATGTAGCTCCATAAGCCACTCCTCTTATTTTGAGTTTCTTCTTCATTACCAGCCTAAAAATGGAAAAAAAAAAAAAAAAAAAAAAAGCAGTGTCAACTCCCTGGCGTGGTGTGGGAGGTTTTCCACCACTGACCTCCCAGCTGGCCCTCTAGCTCCCTAACTTATAGCCCAGCTACAAGCCATGCTTTCACTTTCCCTGTCCGTGGACTCCAGGTCTCCCTGCTCAGCTCTGAGCTGTGGTCCCTGGCCCGAGGGCAGGCCCTCGGAAACACCACATAGACTAGAGCATCAGCATCCTGAAGGCAGGTCTTTTTGCCTGTTTTCTGTTTTTTTGTTTTTTTTTTCCTCCAGTGCCTGGCACAGAGCAGGCACTCCAAAAAAAAAAAAAAAGCTGTTGAATGACTGAAAGGAATTCCTTTGAAACCCTCAGCTTTCCTGACATAAAAGTCAACGCTAATTGGATCTTATTTTCTTCAAAAGATTTTACAGCAGCTGAATGTTTTCACACGTTGGTAAAGGGTACTAAGAGTGTGTATAAAGATCTCTCACTCTTTTTTCTGTTTGCAAATATGTTGCAGACAGGCACACAGCACTCCAGAGGACTGAGACAGCTGGAGGATCTTCCTAGAGGATGAGAGACTAAGGCCATGCCCTGACAGATGTAATAGGACTTCCGCAGGCGAAGAGGTTGAGAAAGAAGGCATTCCACGTGGGAGAAGTCCTGGGAGGAAACACAGACGCAAAATATGTCCAGCAGGCTCTGAAGCCTGTGTGGTTAGAACAGAAGGTTCCTGGAAAATAGAAGAGTGGGTGAGGAGATCGACTGGGGAGCCTGGTTCACTCTATAGAATTTTACAAACTGAAGAGGGATCCAAGAAGCATTTCAGAAAGCTAGATCCAGCAGGTTTGTGTACAAGGAGTTGGAAATGAGATGAACTGTTGGTGGAGAGGTCATTTTGGAGATGTTTTTCTTTTAGAATTCTTTCATATTTAAGAATAGACTGAATAACCCTGACAGCCCCCAGAAAGGATGAACAAAATGATTCAGTTCAACCAACGTTTTGTACACAAAGCAAGAGAAAACATTAGCTGCTTGTTAAAAGCAAATATTGGTGATTCTGGTTTTAAGCCACGCCTGAATTGAAGAAATCCAAACTAAACAGAACGCTAAGGAATTATTCCACTTCAAATGCCTGCCAATTTCCTCAAGATGCAGCTTGTGACAGATACAAATACATTCCAGGAAAGTACTTTCCCCTTTTCACTGCTGACTTTACAGACTTTAACATAAATAAGACAGGCAGCACTTTGTTTAGATAAATTTTGATGAAGGTATTAATCCATGGCTTAGTATATATTTCACTGTCAATGAAAAATTCACCTCTATTTAATTTTCCTTAAAAACTGAAAGTTTAAAACAAATTACCAGATCTTTAATGCAACCCAAAAATCAATTTATGTTTTTGATGACTTGAAACCTATTCCACATTCAATTGGATGTTCAGACTTTGCTCAAAAGTTGAAGAAAAGATTAAAAACTTCTGGAACAAATCAGAATAAAGTTCCTAGAACTTATTAGGATGTTTTTTGGTACAGTTCACATCCTAGGACACATTTCTGAAATCCTATCATGTAAGATGGCTCTAGGTGTTTGAAATGTGCATTTATGTGTTAATTTCATGTCAGGCTTCACCCTTATAAAACCTAATGCCTACTTAGACTCAGCTGATCCCCACAAGGCTCTCAGATTCCGTAACATCCGATACTTCAAAGAAACACTCATTTCCTTGGTGCATCTGCTTGATGTTTTCTGGTGCTTTCATTCATTCATTCATTTGACGTACATTTGTTGAACATCAGTTCTGAAAAGCTCCAGGACCCGTCAGGCTTTGGGGATGCAATAGCATATGTGTGTGTGTGTGTGTGTGTGTGTGTGTGTGTGTGTATGCATATGTGTGTGTGGCCAGGAAGAGGAAGGGGGAGCAAATAGAACAGTAAAATCCAGAGATCCAGTCACTGGGAGAAGACTGAGTTAGGGAAGGCCCCTTGGACTACGATGAGACTTTTGAGTTGGGTCTTGAGGGATGGGTTAAAGTCTGTCAGGCAGTCTGATCCCCGACCAAGAAATTGTTCATGCAAAGGCCTAAAGTAGTAAAGGACATTGTTCATTCTGGCACTGTCAAAAGTTCATGTGGAACCAGGCCCCGTGACTCAGGCCTGTAATCCCAACATTTTGGGAGGCTGAGGCAGGTGGATCACTTGAGGCCAGGAGTTTGAGACCAGCCTGGCCAACATGGTGAAACCCCATCTCTACTAGAAATACAAAAATTAGCTGGACATGGTGGTGCCTGCCTGTAATCCCAGCTACTCGGGAGGCTGAGGCACGAGAATCACTTGAACCTGGGAAGCGGAGGTTGCAGTTAGCTGAGATCGTGCCACCGCACTCCAATCTGCACTACAGACGCTCTGTCTCAAAAAAAAAAAAAAAAAAAAAAAAAAAGAAAGAAAAAAAAAAAAGGAAAAGCTCGTGTAGCCAGACATAAAGTGTGCATAAAATATACACTGACCTTGCAGGTTGTACTTGACCTTGCAAGTAACTGGAAACCAGTGGAAGTGCCTCAGGCAGGCCTAAAGTGAAATCAAGGAAGGGCTCCTTCCTGCTTCAGAATGACCTGCTCATGAGCCCAGACGAAGCAGAAGCAGGCTCAGCTCCAAGGACCTCCCTTTACCACATGGTCCTGGAGCAGCTGGCTGAGAAGTGAGCCCACAACCAGTGAAAACTGTGACAGCCACACGACCGCCTCAAATGCTGCCCTGCGTTGTGGATGTTTGTGCTGTCCCTCGCCACAACCTGAGTGCCTGCACAGCAGGGAGGGCCTCCGTTCCCTTTTGCAACTGGCACCAGACACTCCACCTAGATTTGCACTAAATGTTCCCTGAAGGGAGGAAAAAGAACTTGTTGCCATGAAAACACATTTCTCTGGAAACTTTTTTGAAAAGTTGATTAACTTTTGGAAAAGATGAAAAACTAGTATAATGAACACTTGTATACCCTTCGCCTAGATTCATATATATATATACAGATATATATACACACCCACACACACAAATATACACACACATACACACACACACACACACGCACACAGATACATACAGGCACACCTTGGAGATATTCTGGGTTCAGTTCCGGATCATCACAATAAAGTGAGGTATGCCTGTATATATACAAACATGCGCATATGTGTATGTGTGTTTATGTATATGTATGTATATGTGTATATGTATATGTATGTATGTGCACATATTTTTCCCTGTACCATTTAAAGTAAGTTGTATACACCCCTACCTCACTGCGTATGTCTTAAGAACAAGGACACCAGCTGGGCGCGGTGGCTCATGCCTGTAATCCCAGCACTCTGGGAGGCCAAGACAGGCAGATCTCCTGAGGTCAGGAGTTCAAGACCAGCCCGGCCAACATGGCGAAAACCCGTCTCTGCTAAAAATACAAAAATCAGCCAGGCATGGTGGCACGCGCCTGTAATCCCAGCTACTCCGGAGGCTGAGACAAGAGAATCGCTCAAACCTGGGAGGCGCAGTTTGCAGTGAGCCGAGATTGTGCCATTGCAATCCAGTCTGGGCAACAAGAGCAAGACTCTATCTCAGAAAAAAAAAAAAAAAAGAACAAGGACACAAGCCCACATAATCATGATCATGTGTTGATCATACCCATGAAATTTAACATTGAAACAATACTATTATCCAGTATACAGTTTGCAATGAAACTTCAATTGTCCCCTTGTCCTTCATGGCTTTTTCTTTTTAAATCCAGAATCCAAATAAGGCATTGCGTTTGGTTGTGAAGACTCTCTGGCCTCCTTTAATCCAGAACAGTCCTTACCATTCTTTCATGCACTGGTATGTCCTACAGAAGCTCTCACCATCTGGGTTCATTTGTTTCATTAGATTTGGGTTGAACGTTTTTGGCAAAAATACAGGTTATGGTTCCCATCGAACCTCATCAGGAGGCACATAATCTAAGTGTCCCCCATCATTGGGCAAGTGGGGTCTGCCAAATCTCTTCATGGTAAAAGTGTATTTCCCCCTTTCATAATTAACTGAATTAAAATAATTTCCTCTTTATAATCCATGGAGTGACACTTTGAGATTAAGAACCTTCTGGGTCCCAACCACCTTCTCCTGAATGTCTTTAGTATCCAGTGATGATTTCTGCCTGAATCAAGTATTGGTTGAGTGACTTTCCAGCTCTATCCTCCCTTCTACACTTATTACCTGGCGTTCTTCAGCAAAGACCTTCCCCCTCTCCCCAGGGCTGGCAGCGTGATTTGTGGAGTCCAGTGCAAAACGAAAATGCAGAGCCTCTCTTTCAAAAAACAATTTCAAGATGGCAACAGCTGAGCACTAAACCAGGCACAGGGCCCATGTGGCCATGGTGGCTGCACAGCCATGAAGCCAGCCCTGCCACAGCCCATACGTGTGTGTGCATCTCACTGCTCCCAAGTGGGGACCCACTTAGGCCAATGAGAGCTGCATCAGGCAGGCTCCTTTTTGATGTGTTCTTATCCGTTTTCAAGGGCTTTGTCCTTTCTGGAACAGTAAGATGCTCACAGGCCGGGCGCGGTGGCTCACGCCTGTGATCCCAGCACTTTGGGAGGCTGAGGCGGGTGGATCACGAGGTCAGGAGATCGAGACCATCCTGGCTAATGAAACCCCGTCTCTACTAAAAATACAAAAAATTAGCAGGGCGTGGTGGCGGGCGCCTGTAGTCCCAGCTACTCCTGAGGCTGAGGCAGGAGAATGGCGTGAACCTGGAAGGTGGAGCTTGCAGTGAGCCAAGATTGCGCCACTGCACTCCAGTCTGGGCGACCAGTGAGACTCCGTCTCAAAAAAAAAAAAAAGAAAAAAAAAGAAGATGATCACAGGCTCACTTTGTTCTTTCCTTGACCCAAATCCAGAGTCAGTCATTTCTCCAAGAAACCCTGGCTCCATTCAGTGAGGGGAAAGGTTGGTTACAGCCAAGAGCTTCAGAGTTAGAGACCAAGCTCTTATGCTGGGCGTGCTTCCTGCCACTTGGGCATCATTGCTCCTGGTCCTCTTAGATGTGGAAGGATCAGGTTTTCTGTAACATCATGAGTTGATACTGATTCCTCCCATTCAAATCCACATGACAGGGCTTTTCCTCACCTGCCCGTCTTCCATAATTGCATCTCCCTCTGCCACAGTGAGAACCCTGGTTCCCAGTCCCTCCTGGGATTTCTCACTCTCCGTTTCCCACAACACTCACCAATAGCCTCTGCTCCCGACAACAAACGCACAACACAGAGTTCAAGATGTTTTAACTTTTTGTTCCGAAGAGTATATCCCAGCGATATATTCCACATTTACGTGACTTTTGTGCAGCTTACTGATTTGATGTACATTTAGTTTCATAAATCTGTACTTCACAGAAGGGTTCACCATTTTCCTTTTTTCTACATTTTCTTTTTTGACTACGTATAACATTTTGTATCACTCAAATCACACCTGTAAAAAGGAAATGTTCAAGAGAGTCTCCCCATTCCTGCCCTTCCCCCCTTTTCTCAGTCATCCTTCATAGGTAGTATTTTTACCCCCACAGGTAACCTTTTTCACCCCCACAGTACCATTTTTATTAGCTTTTATCTTTCCTGATTCTCTCTGAAAAAAAAAAAAAAGATTATTCATGGATCTTGAAAGGTAGCATACTACATGCCATCTTTTGCACTTTGCTTGAAAAGCACATTTGGTAGCCTCATCTGCGTGTACTGTGTCTTTACTTTCTGGTATCAGTGGGATGAGAGAATGTGTTAATAAAAATGTACCAGCAGAATCATTTATTAACAACAAAAAACATCTCTTCTAGCATCAGTTTTTAGGCCCTCTCGATAAAATGAGGGGGGCTGGGGCCACGCACGGTGGCTCACGCCTATAATCCCAGCACTTTAGGAGGCTGAGGTGGGCAGATCACCTGAGGTTGGGAGTTCAAAACCAGCCTGATGAACACGGAGAAACCCTGTCTCTACTACAAATACAAAAAGCCAGGCATGGTGGCACATGCCTGTAGTCCCAGGTACTCCAGAGGTTGAGGCAAGAGAATCACTTGAACCTGGGGCACGGAGGTTGCAGTGAGCTGAGATCACGCCATTTCACTCCAGCCTGGGCGACAGAGCAAGAATCCATTTCAAAAAAAAAAAAAAATGAGTGGGCTGAACTAGCTGCTCTCTGAGGTCCCTTGCCAATCTAGCAGCCTAAATTATCCTCCCAGGAAGGACACAATGTAAGACAGCAATAACCTTCATGTCTCAGGAACTAAACTCTATTTACTTCCGAACACCAGCAAAATTATGCTTGTAGTTGCAAAAGTTTTCAAGGGCATGTTGAAGACCTGGAGCCTTTGGACAGGGAGGCTGTGAGAAGGAAAAGAGAAATAATTAACCGACCAAATGTGGTTCCACATTCCTTTAAGCAAACCCAATATAAGAAAATGGAGACTTATAGAAAAGCAAAATTAGGGGCTAAATGTTTTTTTTGATGGAATCTTTTCTTTAGGAAAACCTTCACTTACAGGATCCTTTTAAATAGTATGTTTCTCTAGAGCATTGAAAATGATTCAATCTTCAAAACCTGAGTCACCTTTTTTTCCAGAAACACCCTGTGTTTATTATACATCTATCTGTAGTATCTGAATATAGATCTTTTAAAAAGTAAAAAGAATTGACTGGGCGTGGTGGCTCATCTGTAATCTCAGCACTTTGGGAGGCCAAGGCAGGCGGGTCACCTGAGGTCAGGAGTTCGAAATCAGCCTGACCAACAGGGTGAAACCCCATCTCTACTGAAAATATAAAAATCAGCCAGGCGTGTATTTTTAGTAGAGACGGGGTTTCATCATGTTGGGCAGGCTGGTCTCGAACTCCTGACCTCAGGTGATCTGCCTGTCTCGGCCTCCCAAAGTGCTGGGATTGCAGGCGTGAGCCACCATGCCCGGCCAAAGTCTTTTTCTTGACGCACTAGGAATACACAGTAAATACACACTATAAAGTACCGTTTTTAAAACACGATTTATTCGTTACATTATAAACTCGGCAGCACACGAAACCAAGTAGTGAATACATCTTTTCCCCCCCTTTTGAATGAGAGGCAACTTTTCGTCTCCCAGTGCTCTTGGGACCACAGAAAAGGGGGCCAGGTAGATGGAAGGACTCAGCCCTCTTGGGTGGGGGGGTGCTTCGGGGATCTAAGTGGAAGAGGTGATAGGGCCGGTGGTCAGCTCAGGGACTGCCCCTGTTGGGGTCCAGGGCCTGCTGGTGTATCTGTACCACTGCTGGGACTTTGGTAGCTCAGTGTTGTGCAGATACAAATTGTATGCCTCCGTGAGGCACACGATGTAAGTGCTGAAGTTCTGTGTAAATTTATTAGCACGAACTGAAGGTACTGTCATTGTTTAACTCATCCGACCTTTTAAATGGATAACCAACCTTGAGGCTTAATTGGATTTAAAAAAAAAAAATCAATTTCTAGCCATTGCATAGTGTTGAAATGAAGTGCTGCATTCTCAGGCAATTGTAAAATCAGTTTTGCTCAGGACTATTTTTTATTATTTACAACTTTAACATGACATTATCCATCTTGATAAGCGTTTTATGTACACATACCTTTCATAAACAACCACGAACATACACGTACATACACCGAGTCACGTCACAAAAGAATCATTATTTTCCGTTGAGCAGCAGGCTGATTCATCAGCAGCAATCTCTTCACACCAATTACACAAAAAACTGAGCTGAGGATAATGACATACCAGTGTTTGCAAATCTCTCTCAGCCTTAGCCGGTCTCATCTTTGTAATAAGAAAAAAATCCTTGAGGAAGCTTTTTACCAAATCACATCTTGACCATTAAATCTTTCTTGAAGAAGGTCATTTAATTTTATGGAAAGAAATGAAAAATTAAAATGGCATAAGCAGAAATAGTCCTGATCTGGAAATCAGAAAGCTGATGATTCAAGTTCTAGTCCTATGGCCTTGGCAAGAGGGAATCTTGGGTCTCAGTTTCCCCCTCTGGAAAAGGGGGATGTTGGGATGGAGGGAGTTGTTCTCATTCCCCCACAGTTGATGAAAATGGAGGTCTATTATGGTGTCCTGGGTCAGAACACCAAGTTAAACACACACACACACACACACACACACACACACACACACACACACACACA